>NW_025165931.1:0-1656 GCF_004010195.1 Chiloscyllium plagiosum
AGGGACTTGGAGGAGGGGCGTTGGAAATGTTGGAAACTTATCACTGCATTAAACAGGAACTCATTGGAATTTTTAATCAGAGCATTGTGATAATTCAGTGCAACTTCAATATTCATATAATCTTGACAATCACACTGACAAGAGTGATATTCGAAGAGGAGATTGTAGAATTTTTTTCAGTGTTTCTTTGAATAATACATTGTGCAACTGGCTAGGGACGTAACTATCTCAGAGCGACCGTTGTGTCATGAAACGTAGTGAATGAGTAATGTTACCTGGGGAGATCCTCTGGGAAATTGTGAGAAAGTGCAGTTTAAAGAAATATAAAGTTTTAAAGTGAATCACAAATAGGACAAGATACAACTGGAAACAAAAACAGCCAATTACATGAGTTTGAGAGGAGAACTGACCAAGGTAAACAGGCTAAACAGACTGAAACATGTGTCTGTACATGAACAGTGGAAAACATTTGAAGGAACAGTGTAAAAAACACTCAACAAAGGACATCCTATTGAAAGAGAAAATCCTCAGCAAGAAATTCCCACCAGTCCCTCACTCAGGTCAATATTAGATTATGAGGCTTACAAGATCACTACAAAGTACTTAAAATCCTGAAATCAGAGAGAGTTTAACCAGTAAGTGTTAAAGGTATTGCAAAGGGGCTGCGAACATGAGGAGAGCAGTGGGAAGGGGGATCATTGTCAGGAGCTAATTACACCACAGGAACAGGGAGAAATGAAGTTGCTGAAGGTGGTGAGAGTGTTATAGAGAGTGGTCATGGCCTGAACGGTGTTACAAAGCCAGTATGGATTGCTGCAGCTGGAGAGGTTTGCAGAGGTAGTGAGGAGCATATACATTTTTATTTATTTATTCATGGGATGAGGGTGTCATTGATTAGACCAGAATTCTTTGCCCCACAGCTAATTGTCCAGAGGGCAGTTAAGAGGCAGTCATATTGCTGTGGACTGGATTCACATGTCAGCCAGACCAGGTTAAAATGTCAGATGTCCTTCCCTCAAGGAGGTAAGTGAACGAGAGGAGTTCTTTAGACTGATCAACAATGCTTTTATAGTTGCCTCACCGATGTCTTGTACAGCCACAACATGACATCCCAACTCCTACTCTCAATGCTCTGCCCAGTAAAGGTAACCACCCCAAAGGCCTGCTTCACCAGTCTGTCTACCTGTGACACCACTTTCAAAGAACTGTGTACCTGCATCCCTGGGTCTCTGACTGACAACACTACGCAGGGTCCGAACATTAACTGTACAAGTCCCACCCTGGTTTGTTTCACCAAAATGGAACACTTCACATTTATCTAATTAAACTCCATCTGCTATTCTTCACCCACTATCCCAGCAGTACTGTTCATCCTGTTGAATCAGATAACCTCCTTCACTGTCCACTTTACCACCAATTTCAGTACCGCCCAAAAAAAACTTACCAGGAAACCAGTACTCCCATCCAAACCATTTATCCAAATTACAACAACTCTGCAGCCACTACACCGCTGGTCCCATATCTCCAGTCAGAAAAACATGTCTGCCACCGCCTTCTGCCTCCTACCATCAAGCCAATTTTATATCTAGTTGACTAGCTCCTCCTGAATGCCATATCCTTTTCCATGGACCTGAGCTTATTACTCAGTTTACCATA
>NW_025165932.1:0-1656 GCF_004010195.1 Chiloscyllium plagiosum
AATTCATCAACTGACTGAGTAGATACAGAGCTTAACTCAATATAACACAGAACCAAGTGTCAAACTGTGGATAAAGTAAAGGTTTATAAGACACTAAGGGAAAGGTACTGATCAGTTCCAGTTAAGAGACAAGCTTCAGGGCTGCAGCTTGAGGATGGGTGTTCCATTGTGAATGCGACAAATGCCTTTGCTCAGTATCAAAACTTTATGTTTATTGTGGGAAATGTACTCAAGTCTGTGAAACTTATGAAAACACTGATTATTCTCAAGTGGTTGTGGAGCCAATCCAATTGTAAGTCCCTTTCGATGAGCTCTCCCAACTTGGTGTGCTATTGTAACTGACCTAAGGCTTGCAATTACATGACATCAAAGTTCAGAAATTATATCAGTTTCAGTCAGATTAAAATCTTTACAGTAAGGGCAAGAAGGAAAAGATAAGATGATAGAAAGCAAACAGGGAATGCTGGAAATTCTCAGCAGCTCTGGCAGTGCCTGTGAGGAGACAGAGTTAACATTTCAGGCTGCTAACCCTTTGTCAGAACGGGAAATGTACTGAAACAGGATTTAAACCAGTCATGGAAAGGAAGGAACAACAAATGAAAAGATCTGTGGTAACCCAGGAGACAGGAGACATTAGATGGGAGAAGGGATGAAAACGAAAAGCAAAATGGGATTGTACCAGGACAAGTGAAGGAGTAAAAATTATAATATGAAATCCAAACATCATCATCAAATATGCTTCCCAAAAAATGGGAGAATGTTTACATTTAACACTGAGTTCAACAAGTTCAGATCAAAAATTCGAACTCATTCGTTTGTTGTGACAGAGTGATGATTATGCATTTATACTTCAAGATATATATCTTTTCTCTCTTTACCATTGTGCTTTTCATAACAATTCTTTTTGTCCTTTAATCTCTCCTGTCTTCCACCCAAGTACAGACCTTTCCATGTTCTCCCCAGCCACCTCATTTCCCTGCCTAATTTAAATAAACTGCTCTGACCACTCCCAGTTCTGACTCCAGATCTCTAACCTGAATTCCTGACTGTCCCACTCTCCATAGATGCTGCCTGATCTGTTGAGTACTTTGAGCAGTGTTTTTATATCAGATTGGCAGAATCTGTGGTATTTTACTCCACACCGGGTGGGGGGGGAGGGGGGGTGAGGGGATGGTGTTGGTGGTTAAGTGTTTGACTGGCTGATAGATTCCCTCAGCACTAACAGGTCGCACAGAATTCGATTATGACAAAACTTTGATTAGAAATGAGTCCACTGCAAATTCAATGATAACATAATCACAATTGGCACCGCATTGTAAACCAGGGAAGTTGTACATCAGGTTTGGAGCAAAAGGAACACCTGAGGATGAAACAGGGATTTCCTCAGTAGATTGAGAAGTAAATAAACTAACAGGATCATATTGAATGGAAAAAAATAACAGGTTACTCCATATCATTGAGGATTGTGACAATGTTCCGATGGACTTTAATCAGGGTTGTGTTTAATAGGTAGTTTACAGACTACAGGGTTATAAACATCAGTGCTCCCCTATTGTTCCACTGGATTGCTGAGGCACATTCTGGGATATAGGGCAAGATTTCAAACTTTGATAACATGATTCAGGGAAATAAGTGAGGAAAATTGTACAGGAAATC
>NW_025165933.1:0-1656 GCF_004010195.1 Chiloscyllium plagiosum
ATCATCATGACAGATTTGGAATAGGTTGTAATAGTAAATGTTTGGGACATGACATTAAATATTTAATTAATAGGTAGTGGAGTCAGCGTGCTTGACACCCTTGACAATAAATATCTTATAAGTAGAGTCTGCTTGCTTGAAAACCTGGACAGTAAACTATCTAAGCGTGGCATTAGAAACATTAAGTAGGGTCTGGGATGAAAGACCATGTTGCAAAACCGACACTAAATATCTAATTGTGACATCAGAATAACATTAAGTAGAATGTAGGGAAAAACTATAGTGGGACAACTAAAGAGATAATGGGAACTAACATCACTGGTTTATTGGATAGCTGGAGTGGGGTACTTTTGATTAAAACAGATGGTCATGCTGATAAGCTAACAAAAACGTGATTAAAAAAAGACATAAATAACCACAAACCGTTAGGTTTGTGGACATTCAAGAATCGACCTTCTGAGTGTCACGATTTTTTGTTTGCAAATAAAAGACCTTCTCCTTGAAGAACTCTCTGTGTCTCCTGGTGTTTCTCTACATTTTCTTCATGACAGCATTACTCCAATAACCCACTTCTAATACATTTACAGCCTTCCATAAGTGTGGTGATCAGTAGCGTAGACAGTCCTCCAAATGCAGCCTCATCGATGCCCTGTAAAATGGAAATATTCTATTGCATTCAATTGCCCTCACAACAAAATATAACTTTTGATTAGTTTCCCTTATCCCTTGCTATATCTTCACACGGATCTTCTGTGATCTCTGCACGAGGATGCCCACATTTCTCCACATCTCAGAGCTCTTAAACCTCTCACCATTTACAACGTTTTTCACTCTTTCTGCCAAAATGGACAATTACATACATTAAACTCCACTTGCAAGATGTCGGTCCACTCACTTAACCAAACTAAATTTCTTTGCAGCAATGTCCCCTTCAGTACTCACGGTCCTCCCTACCTTCATGGCATTAATGGTAATACTCTGCACTCCTGCTAGAACCACACACACATACACTCACACCCTTGCAAGATTATTTCTCAACAGAGCAGCAATGGTTGGAAACTGTGAACCAACCAAATGACAGAGACTGCTTGCAATGTGTTTGCTGTTCCTTTGGAATAGAACCCCTACAACATGGAAACAGGCCACTGAACCCGTGCAAGTCTGCAGGGACCCTCCAGATAGCATCTCACCCCAGACTCAACTCCCTATCCGATATTTCCAGTGGCTAACCCAATTAACGTACACACCCCTGAACAATGTAGCACAGCCGGTCCAAACAACCTATACACACCTGGACAATATAGCACGGCTGGTCCAACTATCCTACGCACCCTTGGACAATATAGCACGGCCAGTCCAGTTAACCTACACACCTCTGGACAATATAACACGGCCGGTCTAACTAATCTACACACCCCGGACAATATAGCACGGCCCATCCAACTAACCTACACACCCTGGACAATATAGCACGGCCAGTCCAGTTAACCTGCACACCCCTGGACAATATAGCACGGTCAGTCCAGTTAACCTACACACCCCTGTACAGTATAGCACGGCCAGTCCAACTAACCTAAACACCACTGGACAATATAGCATGGCCAGTCCATTTAACCTACACATCCCTGGACAATATAGCACGGCCAATCTATTTAA
>NW_025165934.1:0-1656 GCF_004010195.1 Chiloscyllium plagiosum
GGTGCCAGTAATAGTTACCCTGAAGCCAATGTCGATTGAAAACAGCAGTTTGTTTCCCTAATGTACTTTCAGGAAGTGAATCTCCTGTGGTTTCCTGATCTGGCCTAAAAGTGACTTCAGACGCACAAACATGTGGTAAACTCTTCAATGGTCTCTGTAATGGCTCCAAAATTATCATCCCTGCTTCTAGTCTGTCTCGCCCTGTCAGAGTTTATATACTTCACTGAGATCTCCACTCATTTTCCTAAAGTCCATGGAATAAAGGCCCAGTCGCACCAAACTCTGCTCCCACAACAAGCCTGTCATCCCAGAGATCAGTCTCGTCATCCTTTGCTGCACTCCCTCAATGTCAGGTTTGTTCTTTATCAGGTAAGGAGACCAAAACTGCACACAATACTGCAAAATGTTCGAGATGGGGTCTCACCAAGGCCCTGTCCAACTGCAGTAAGACACCCTTACACCTGGACTCAGATTCCCCCTGAAATGAAGGTCAACACACCATTTACCTTCCGAACTGCGTTCTGTTCATGCAAAAAATACTTTCAGTGACCAGTATACAGGGAGATCCAGATCCTTTACAATATTAAAGGTACCCAACTGTGGGTCAATGTACACTGGTAAGTGTCCCAATGTCATTCCCAGTATTTTCTGGCTTCAGAACTCACTGCCAGAACTCACTGCCCTGTATGGACGGCGGAGATCGGTGAAGAAGGAAACGAAAAGAGGCATAAGTCCCTTAAAAGAGTAAGATTTTTCAACCTTTTCAAATGGTAGGCTGCCGTTCTCTTCTTCCTATCAAAGGGCACAACGTCAAATCTACCCACATTGTTCTTCATTGCCTCGCATTTGCACAGACACTTCACTTGCATCAGTCACCTTGGAGCTTCTTTACATCCTCCTCATCCACTCACAATCCGACATCGATTAATCCCATCAGCAGGATTGGAAATATTGCATTTGATTCCCTCTGACAAAAGTTTAGTGTGTATTTGAAATAACTAGGGCCCAAGCACTGCATCCTGCTATATCCCCGAGTCCTCTGCTCTAAAACCAACATTGATTTATTCCTACTCCCTGTTTCCTGTTAGCTCTCCCATTGTAAAACCATGCCCTTCTGTTAGCCCCAGTCCCATACAATTCAAATTTTCATAGTATGCTTGGGACTTGATCAAAACTCTTTCTGAAAATCCAATCGTATTGCATTGATTGCTTCTCTATAGTTTTGCTGAAAGTCAGTTTCTCAAATATGATTCCCATTTGATAAATCTCTGTTGTTTTTTTACTCAGTCCACTGCTTTCAATTAGAGTACTTTCTCCAGAACGTTTATTTGGTAATTATATTCTATTGCCTTTTGCTCTCTCACCAGATTCAACTTTCCTCGTATTACGAGGAAGATTTTTTTTATGTTTTGTTTTCTTCTGTAAGGACATTACTGAAATATTTGCTGCATAGTTCTGCCATTGGACATTACTGAAATATTTGCTGCATAGTTCTGCCATTTCCCTCTTCTCCATTTTCTGGATATAGACTGTATCGAACCTACACGTATTTTTCTCTTAATTTTGCCATTGACGCACTTTATGAAGCGATTACAAGTTCACTCTTATTACCCTTGTGCATCGAGAGTGTTCTGAAACCCATCGATTTCTGCCTTA
>NW_025165935.1:0-1656 GCF_004010195.1 Chiloscyllium plagiosum
CACACCAACCGTGATTCGCTCTCATTTCCACAAAACCTCCTCTCTGTCCCTCGAACGAATGCTCTGCTTCTTTTCAAAATTCCCTTCTGAGCAACAGGGACAGATTTTGTACCAGAGACCTGTGCCCTATTACTTATCCATGGTAGGCCATCCCGCTCAACAGTGTCCAAAACGGTGTAGTTGTTTCTGAGGGGAACTGCCATAGGGAATCCCTGCACTGCCTGCCGGTTCCCTTTCCATCCACTGACAGTAACTCAGCTATTTCTTTCTTGTTTCTGAGGAACCTTACAATAACCCCCTCCAGCTCCTGAATGAACTGAACTTCATCCAATTCCAGCTACAGTTCGCTAATGTGGGTTTCGAGGAGCTGGAATTGGGTGCACTAACGCAGATGTAGTCAGCAGGGCCACGAGTGGTGATCCTTAATTCCCACATTCTGCAGGAGGAACATTTAACTGCCCCAACCTCCATTCTTCATCCCCGAATACTCATTTAAAGAATACCAATTCACGAGTTTTTGAAAAGAAGTATCCATTCTGTGCCGATCACTTTATCCCTGCCCATAACCTCATGTTGAAGTGCTTTTGACCGATGCATCGACTTTCCTGTTTCTCAGATGTTGCCTGACCTGCTGTGCCTTTCCAGCACCACACTCTCGACCATAACCTGATATAGTTCGCTCTGTTGCACGGCAAAATTATTTTTTACATGAAACTCTCGAAATAAAACAGGCTGTGAAGAATGGTACAACGCAAATTGATTAATTTACATAGTAGCCATATATGTTTCTGTAATGCATTGTCATGGAACGCTGATGAAGAGGAAATTAGGTGGAGATGTTACTGACATTGGCGGGAGAGGTCAAGAGAGTGATTTGTAAGTCAACTCAGTTAATTGCTATGCGCAAGGCGGACATGTGCAAGCAGTTTATGTTCATGGTGTGCAAGGCACTACTTCTGCCTCAGCTGGAATATAGACTTCACTCACAGGCACCATACATTTAAGAGGATGTGAAGCCGATGAGGTAATTAGAACCTGGAAGGTGCGTAGTAGGAGTGGGGGAGGCCATTCAATCCCTCAATCCTGTTCCAAATTCTTTTTAACATCATAGCTGTTCTTATCTCAGTCTCAGTTTGTTGCCCACTCTCCACAATCCTGCAGTATATTGCACATTACAAAATCTTTCTACCCCTTCCTTAAAATTACTCATTGACCCAACACTTATTGTACAATATTGGTTTGAATTAAACAGATTCAAGGTTCTTTGAGGGAAGGAAGTCCTTGGCATCGGGTTTTAAATCTGCTCCCTCTTATCCTAAAACTGTGGATTCTCTTCTCGACTGTGCCAGGAAGGAAACATCCGGTTGACAGCTACTGTGCTGATTCCATTTAACTTCCAATATGCCTCTATTAGTTCTCCCCTCAATCTTCTAAAATCCAGAGAGGATCTGATTCAACTACTCAGTTTTGTTTCTAATGATAAACCCCTCTGGCATCCATCTAGTGAACTACTTCTGATCTGTCTTCAATGGAAGGACATAATTCCTCAGTTAATGGGTTCGAAATGTTAAGCAGTGATCCATGTGCAGACTCTCTAATGCCTTGTATAGTTGCAGCATCACCTCCCTATATTGATACTTCATCCTTTTAGCAATA
>NW_025165936.1:0-1656 GCF_004010195.1 Chiloscyllium plagiosum
GCAGTTACCCAATCCAGGAATTGAAACCAGTTCCGCAGCACTATGAGGCTACAGTGCTAACCACTGTGGAACTGTGCCACCCTGGTAAATGCTGAGAACATTATAATACAAAATAAACAAAGTCAAGACGCAACACGAATTAAATGAGCTCAACTCTCACTAGCTTCTTCATACACAACACATTCAATGGAAACTGATAATCGATATGCATTTTTTTACATATATGATTGTCAGTACCTCAAACACTGGAATTAGAATCTTATTACATAATCAGTAACAGAAAAGAAAAGGTCTTAATGTTTAAAAACGTGTATATCACAATGGTGCTAATGTCATGAATTTAATTTAGAAATCATTTGATTCCTTCCTCAATTTTGTACAATGCAAACGTGAAAATAAAAGATTGACTCTCCACTCACACGGCCATTAGTTGACTTGTTCATCTGAGTAAATTCAGTACCATTATCTTGTGCTCTGTTTCTTACTTCAGATTTCTGAATGTTTGGTAACGTAGTGCAGTGTGCACTTTCCTTACGATGATGCATATCATTTAAACGTATGATCTTCAGCCTTACCGTTACTACCTTTTGGAAAATAAAGTTCACTCTGAATCCAACACTTGCTCATTCTCATCAGTGTTGTATAAAGAATTGTTGATTTTAAAATTCAATTGCATGGAGTTTGTGTCAGGCAAGAATAACTGAATGCTCTCCCACCTCTGCATTTTGAAGATTTTGCAAAGAAATAAGTAATCTGTTCAAACCTGCATGTAAGTCCATGCAGTGAATAACATCATGTCACCTTTTAACCAAAAAAGGCACGTTTTGTTCGATTTAAAAGGACATGAGATGGTGAACAATAGAGGTCCGTGCAAGGAATGACTGGAGTGAAAACTCCCCATGAGTATTGCAACGTACAGGTTATTTTCCCACAAATGTTCAGCGATTTCAACGAGTTGCTTCTTTCAAGCGATACGTATCCTGATTTCATGGAATTGTCCTCCAATAATTTCAGTATGTCAGCATTTCTTCAATACTCACATCATAAATACCTTCATGGTATTCACCAATTCTAGTCACATGAACGTTTAATGGACTTCTTATTTAATAAAGTTGAAGTAAGATAAAATAAGTATTAGCATCAGTATACGACGTCATTCTTCAGGTAATGTTAAGAATGTGAGCTTTAAACACCAGCTCATATCTACAAATCATTTACATTGATTTGCTCTGTATATTTCTTTGCAAAAAATAGTTATGCAACATAAAAAATGCTTTTAAATTGGATACTTATCTACTATTGCTGGGGCCATACATTTGCACTTCAATATCATTTAAAACTGTGAAAGTAGGTTCATTCCGAAACTGAGAGGTTCTTATTGTGAATTCGTAAATCACTGTTTACATTTACCGTAACTATTACCATTGTGCAGTTATAATTCCACTATTCTCTGGCGGTTCCACCTTTTCATTTATCCTGGTAACACATTTGATCATTGCCCACTTATTCTGTGCTTGCATTGTATTCATTTCACCACAACCGTCGCCTCACTCTTTGCTCTCACTATTTCTTTTGCCTCAGTTTCGGTGGTGTGTTCCTCGTTCTGAATCTATAGTTCTGTCTAATCCATATCTTGGATTTTCCATGTCACAGAAC
>NW_025165937.1:0-1656 GCF_004010195.1 Chiloscyllium plagiosum
ACATGTCGGCAGCTCTTTAGCTCAGATACATTAATGTATTATTGGAGACGCCTGACATTACAATAAAGAGATGTTACGTCCTTTACCCTGCTCGACTTTTACCCAAAGGAGGAGACGGAGACCCACATGATTGTGTTGCTGTAACAAATGAAATTTGCAGCCCTAGACAAGACGTGCAGGATTCTCCACGTCAGAATCCGAATATGGAGGTTTTTGTGGAAGGGTCAACATTCAGGAGCAAGGAGGCAGGCCAGAAATGTGTTGGATATGCTGTAATGCCTACCCACGAGGTAGTCAAAGTGGGATCATTCCGTTCTCATCATTTGCCTTGACTGAGGCATGCAAATTGGCTGAGAGAAAAACAGTGAATATTTGCACCGACAGCAGATATGCATTCGGGGTTATACATGATTTAGGAACCCTTTAGAAACACAGGGACTTCTTGACCTCCACCGGAAAGCCCATCACACACCGTGACCTGATTTCTGACCTCCTGGAAGTGGTCCTATTGCCCAAATCAATTTCTGTATGTAAATTTTAACCCGACACAAAAAATAACTATTCTACTTCTTAAGGCAATGCGACGGCAGACTCAGCAGCCGCGAAGTGATCAGTTTGACATGTGTCTGACAAATATTTGCACCCCAACAGCAGACGAACGGGAGTTACCGTCACAGGCAACGCTCGAGGAGAACCGTGAGTGGACAAGGCCAGTGTGCAGAAAGGGGAGGGGTGTGTTTTGGCCCTAATGATAAAGCCTGTCTACAACAATCATTATTTCCATTCTATGCCAAACTGACACACAGTACGGACCATGTGTTAAAAAGGGGGATGTACGACAGTATTTCGGCACACTGATACACTCAGGGATTTACTCATTAATGCCAGAAATATTATGAACGATGTGTTATCTGTGCTACTAATAATGTGGGGAGGGGATTACAGATTAGACAAGCAGCAAGCCCTCAATCCTAAAGACACTTTGAGCATTTACAGATGGATTTCTTTCAACTAACTCTAAGCGGCGGGTACGTATATTGTCTGATTATCGTTGATATGTTTGCCAAATGGTTGGAAGCGTTATCCATGTCAAAACAGGATGCCAGTGCCTAGGTTTTTCTAACTGAGATAATTCCATGATGAGGCATCCCTGAAAGCCTTTGTAGTGACAAATGGACACCATATATCAGTAATGCCTTGCAGCAGACCAGTAATTATTTGGGAATAAACATGCGGCAACACTGTGCCTACCACCCAGCTTTTTAAACATTCAACCTGGCCTGGCGAGCGATCGAATTCAGCAGAAAAAGCTGAGAAAACATAAAGACAGTTAGGTCCATGGCAAGGGGATGAGAAAATAAAAAGTCGAATGTTTCCCAGCCCTTGTCCTTGAGCGTGTGATTGGAAAAGCATAAAAGGAATACGTAAATTATGTTCAGGGCCCATACACAAGGGCCAAGTGTATTGGCACCATTCAGTGGGTAAAAATAAAGCTTTTTCTTTGCTCTTGTTAGCATCTAAGTCCAGTCAGTTTAATTTCCACGACAGTCAGTGATCCACCTGACTGAGATTCTCTGGACCAGTCTCTCACACAGTACGGGGTGTTATCATTTCCTGCTGATCTTGGCATAGTCAATTTTTCTTCTCCATGTATCT
>NW_025165938.1:0-1656 GCF_004010195.1 Chiloscyllium plagiosum
GGTCAGGTGAGTTGGCCGTAGTGAGGGGGTAAATGTAGGGGAATGGGTCTGGGTGGGTTGCGCTTCGGCGGGGACTTGTTGGGCCGAAGGGCCTGTTTCCACACTGTAGGTAATCTAATCATTCCATTGTCTGGCCCGATCAGTGTAATTTCGAGAGGTCAATGTGCACAGTCACCAGACCATAGCGGGCTGTTCTCCTATTCAAGAGAGAGAGATGGCCGGTGTTGAGTTGAACCTGAGGGTCACCGTGCCTCAGACAAGGGGCAAGCCCCACAGTGAGAGTCTTTCAGGGCAATCTCAGCCAATGTGGGAATTGGACCCACACTGCATTGCAAACCAGCTATCCAGCCAACTGAGCTAACTGACACCACATGGGAATTGTAACAGCACAGACGAAGACTCTTGCGATGTAGACGCCAAAGGGTACAGGGAGAAAGCAGGGACAGGGGACTGAGTCGGCTGGATGTTGGGAAGGTGTTCCCATCGATAGGAGGGACTAGGATCCGAGGGCACAGCCTTCGAGTAAAGGGATGAGCCTATTAGAATGGCGATAAGGAGAAATGTCTTCAGCCAGAGAGTGGGGAAACTATAGAATTCACTGCCACAGAAGGGTGTGGAGGCCAGGGCATTGAGTATATTCAAGACGGATACAGATAGGTTCTGGATGTCAAGGGTTATGGGGAGAATGGGGTTGAGAAATGTATCAGCCATGACTGAGTGGCGGGGCAGACTCGATGGGCTGAATGGCCCATTCCTGTTTGTTATGTGTAGGTTATCCAGACATTAACGCGGCTGAAAGAGTTGCTCGTGTTGCGTGTTCCTTGCGATCGAACCTGAAGGTTCAGCTCAGTTTCCGCGTTCTTCAGCTGATGTTCCTTCCCAGCGGACGCCCAACATTCCAGAGAAAATAATACCGAACCGCACAACCCTCATCCCAGGCTGTGGGAAACTAACAAAGTGCTGGAGAAACTCACCAAGTCTGAAGATAGGAAGAGCCATATGGGACTCGAAATGTTAAACTGTGTTTGTCATTCTCTCTGCAGCACTGCCAGACCTCCAGGGCACCGTGTGTGGGACCTTGCTTTTATTTCAACTTGGGAACTTTTCTCCCAGATTGGCAAACTGGAAACAGATGGTGTGAGTCTATTTCCCAGGACTGTGATGCCAAGGTATACAAGGCTTTGGGCCAAGTGCTTGGAAATGGGATTGGAAAGGTTTGCTGGCTGTTATTGACCAGCACGGGCTTGATGGGTCGAAGGGCCTGTTTCCGTGACTTCCTCACTCCCGCATGTCTGTAGAACAGAGAGAGAGTGAAGAGGGCAGGAATGTTTACAAGAGCACTCCCACACAGCAGAGCCAACGGGGATTCAGATAAAGAGAATTTGCATTTCCCTAGCACCTGAGGGCAACTCCTTTTTGATGTGGAGTTTAAAGTACAAAACACAGCAGTCATGTTACCAAGGCAACATCCCACAATCAGTGACCTGACCCTGACAATGATAATTGTCTGATTTTATGTTGTTGATTCAGGCTTAAACATTGACCTGGGACACCAGGGGAAGTGACCCTACTGCACCCCCAAGGCTGTGAGGGGGTAGACCACAGCTGCATGTCTGTGTGTGTGTGCGTATCTGTGTTTGTGTGTCTGTCTGTGTG
>NW_025165939.1:0-1656 GCF_004010195.1 Chiloscyllium plagiosum
GATGCTTGTCCTGCATTGCTGGACATTTCCTTATACCGCAGATAGTGCACTGAGCTGGGTGGGGAGCTCAGACCATGCTCGGTGGGTCTGGTGGTGTGCCCCCCACTCTAGGAAGAGAATGCCCCCTCTGTACTAGGCCCTCCACCAGGAACTCCGTGTCCCTGTCGACAAACCGTGGTGTAATTGCCCAATACCTGCCATGCTCGGAGTAAACTGTGCAGGGCAACTCCAAATGGAGAAAGGTCAAACATGTGCCCATTGGCCTTTTAAAGATGGCACCAATGCCAGGGATCAGAGAATATCCAGGGGCATCCGGGCGATGGTGAGTTACTGCGGCCAGAATGGGTGGGAGAATCGGGCTGGTATTGAATGAGAGGGACACCAATAGGGTGGGCTGGGCAGTTAATGAGGTGAGTCCGATACGATAGCACCAGGAAACTAGCTCAGCCTCGTGTGGACAATCCCTCTGTCACACTCAAGGAAAATCAAACAAAGAGAAATTATTGTTCGAATCTGCCCAATGAGTCATAGATTCAGTTGAAACTAATTCCAGTTACAAAGATATAGGACAAATGCTCATCTGACCTCACACCAATATTCCTTTTTCCCATCTTTCCTGGGAAGACAGGCTCATGTTACAGGATGTTATCGAAGTGTCTACACTTCAGCATTCTGAAACCTCCTTCCATGACACTTTCTTTCAGTCTCCCCCTCTCTGTCTATACCCCAAACGCATCGCATGTGGTGATATTTAAAGTGATTCGACCGCCATTTCTCTCTGGCAGTGATGTTCACACCCATAGCACCCCTTTGTCATGGCACGATGGAGAGATGGAGCTGGAAATGGATGGGAGCTACCCATCCCGTCACTTCCAGCATGGGTTGCAAGTTTCCCCACGCTGGGCAGTGATTTATCACAGTGTTACTGAGCAATGCACTGGGGCGATGTACCCTCCAGGAGGAGGGTAACTGCTCCTGGTTACAGAACAATGTACTGGGGTGGGGTACACAGTCCTACATGTTGGGAGGGTAACTGTTCCTGGTTTACAGATCTATGTACTGGGGTGGTGCACACAGTCCTACGTACTGGGAGGGTAACTGCTCCTGGTTGACAGATCAATGTACTGGGGTGGTCATACACAGTCCTACATGGTGGGAGGGTAACTGCTCCTGGTTTACAGATCAATGCACTGGGGTGGTGCACACAGTCCTACATGTTGGGAGGGTAACTGTCCCTGGCTTATAGATTAATTCACGGGTGATCAATGCGCAGGTCGCTGTGCTGGTCATACTATCTGGTTGAGTTTTATAGATAATGCACTGCTGTGATCTGCACAGCTCACTGCCCTGGACATATATATGGTCTAGGTTTATAGACCAATGCCCTGATCTGATCTGCGCAGTGTTCCACTCTGGACAGATTGCTGCGTTGTATTGACCAGTGCAATGGATGAATCTGGACAGATTGCTGGGTTGTACTGAGCAGTACACTGGCCTGGTCTGCACAGTGTTCCACGGTGAACAGATATATCCTCTGGGTGTATGGTGTCTGGGCTGGTTCTGTGAGGTGGATTGAGAATGTGGTATATCTAACGATTTCAGCTGATCTGGCAATGCCTTTATTTCCCATTCCTGTGATTGGACCCTCAGTCTCTC
>NW_025165940.1:0-1656 GCF_004010195.1 Chiloscyllium plagiosum
CCATTTTGCGATGAAGTAGCAGACCCAAAGTTTAGGTGGGATGGTTGGCAGAGCTGTTTGTTCGAGTCTCTGCATTACTGCTTCTAATGTAATCAATGTTTCCTTGGCCAGGTTAACGTTGATAGATGTGACAGAGCTGTTATATCAAAAAAGACCACTATTTCATCCTCTTCTATTTTGGTGTCTTTGATGATCTTCAGGAATTCTTGGGTGGATTGGATAGAGTGGTGTGAGTCTTCTAGTAAGTGTTTTAGTCTTTGGTGTAACTCCTTGGCCAATCCATAAGTTCGTGTTACGGGTAGCTATGGGTCTGAGGGGGACTCCTGGTTTGTGAATTTTGGGTAATCTGTAAAAGCGTAGTGTGTTAGATATTTCTGGTTTCATTTTTTGGAAGTTGGTCTTATTTATTTCTCCAGATTTCTGAAGATTTTTGAGTAGGGCTGAGATGCGGTTCTGTAGTTGTGGGGTCAGGTCTATTGCCACTTGTTGGTAAGTGTTGGTATCTGCAAGTAGTGCGCTCACTTTCTCAATGTAGTCTCTTTGATTTAAAATGAATGTCAAGCATTCTTTGTCTGCAGGTAGGATAACAATTTTTTTTTAAACTTTCTAGCACGTTCCTTTCTTGCGTATTGAGTGTGTTTCCTTCCTTTTTCCTGTTTCATGTTGGTGCAACTGTCTGTCTGATGGTTTGCTAGGTTTCCTCTGTGAATTGGTTGTCTTTCAGGGTTGTCTCTAATGCTGCTAAGAAATCTTCCTTGTCTGAATCCTGGAAGTTGTAATTTATTCCTCTTACTAAGATGTCCTTCTCAGTGTCTGTTAAGAGTCGGTCAGATAAGTTTTTTATCCATGTTCTGTGTTGGCTGGGTTGTTATTTTATTGTGGATGTGTGTTTGGGGGCAAGAGTCTTTCTTGTGTTTTACCTCATTTTAAAAGGATACTTCAGAACTTTATGATTGTCATTTAAGCTCCAATTATTTCAAAATATCTCTGAGTACAGTGACACATTTGAAAATCTCAATGGATCTTCAGTCAAAATGGTCATTTTGAAGATATGGTCTCTCCAGGGGGTGCCCCTTGGTTCAAGATCGGTCAAAAGAATCACTCGGAGTGCAATCTGTTTAAAACAAGGTTACCAGTTTAAAAAATTAAGGCAGCCTGGCACAGATTTGTCTAGCAACACAGAGATTAAAAACTTCTGTGTTCCGTGGAGAAATAGCGCAACTACATTAAAAAATTACACATTATTTATGTGTTTTTTTTAGGAGACAGCGCAGCCTTAATCACAAGAAAAGATCAATCAAATGTAATGATTGACAACAGGCTAATCCAATGATATTCCCTGGGAAAGGGGTCTTAATTATGTAAATCGTCATGTCATGGTAGCAGTTCAAGGTTAGTTCAAATGGTCAATTAATATGTCAGTATTCATTTTATGAAAATTCCATTGTTTGCCTTATCTCGAAATAGAACCAACTCAGTAAAGTATTAGTTCAAATTCACAGTGTCTTAGAAAATTCTAAAGCCATTTTGTTATGTTATTTTAAATTGAAAAGCCATTTTAATCAAAAAAAATGACTTGTTGCTTCTGATAACAACTTAAATTCAAATTTTAGATTCTTAACTTTGTCTCCAGTCTCATGTGTATTTGTTTTTGTT
>NW_025165941.1:0-1656 GCF_004010195.1 Chiloscyllium plagiosum
GGCAATGCTTGAACATACTTAAACATTTTCTCACGAGGCCTCTGACCACCAGGGGCTTGCTCCTCCTCACTCTCTTCCTCACTGAGCCTACCCTCAGCCTTTATCTCCAGCCTTTTAAGCTGACTTCCCTTTTTAAGTATCAGTTTTTGAAGTTCAAAAGTTCTCTCTTCTTCCCTCTATTCTGCTTTTAATGGTAAGTCAAACTGTCCCATTCCTGCTGCCCTTTCCTTATCTCTTGCCTCTCGCACAATCTGCTTCAATTGCAATTGAATTCTGGCCATCTCTGTAGATTCTGATGGTTTCTCCAGCAAGTTTAAATACTGAGCTACTGCTGTAATTCTCTCTCCTTTCCTCACAGAAGCAGGCAGTTCCAATTCCAGCTTGTCTGCAAATTCCTGCAGCTTAGTCTTATTCACCTTTTGCAAAACTTCCAAAGTCACCACATCCACATTCAGAAAATGTTTGGCGACTGAAAGAGCCATTACTATTCCAAGTTGTGTCTCCCCAAACAAACCAACATCAGGAATAAAGACACTACCACTCACTGTTTAAAATCCCACAAAGAGCCCCTAATCTGTTATGGACTACATCAGACCACTCAAAACATTCTCAAGTAGGCAGCCCAGACCATAACTTTGCAATTTTATTTTTGGTCGGTGTACAGTGAAAGTTACCCAGAGTGAGGTAGCTAGGTCAACTACCAGGTTTTAAATCAGACAAAAATTTATTCACAAGATTCACAAAGAACAGAATAAAGAACCCCTACAGAACGCAGTCTATCCAAATTAGACTTAATTATGCGGCTCCCAATATACACAACAGTCCCAATAAGCAAACTCCTTTAAAACACAGTTAAAAAAATGGAACAGATGCTTACAGGTTGAAGTTAGGAGGGCAGAAAAAGAGAGAGCCTGTTCACAAAGTCCCCAGCTGAGGTCCCAACTAGTTCTGGACTGATCTCAACTGCTCAGCTCGAGGAAGCCCATTTCTGATTAAGAGCATTTGCCCAAAACATCGATTTTCCTGCTCCTCAGATGCTGCCTGAGGACCTGCTGTGCTTTTTCAGCACCACATTCGTGAATCTGCTCAGTTAGAGAGCTGACCACTCCCCTTCCATTATACAGGTCACTTCTGATACATGACCACTTTGGCCTGAAGTCTCACCTGTTTGTATATAAACAAAAAGGCCTCTCAATACCGTTTAATCTCTGTACCAAACCAGTCTAATCAGCACCGGGAGCGTTTACGGCCCCTCTTTAAAAAAACAAGGACATAGTATCCTTGAGAAAAGGAACAGCTTTTAGAAAAAAGGAACCAGCTTTGTGACAAGGGAAATGGGCCAAATGTTGGCAAATGGGATGAGATTAGTTTAGAATATCTGGTTGGCATAGAAGAGTTGGATGGAAGGGTCTATTTCCATACTGTATAGCTCTGTGACTGTAATAGTGTCCCCTCCAGCTGTGAAGTCATCCATGGGGCTCACGAGTATTTTTGTCACTGATCTGACTGTCTTTGAGCAATTTAGTGCTGTGTTTTCACAAGATGTGTGTTCTGTGTGAAGCAGGATTAACTGTTTACCACGTCCATTGCCTTCAAACCAGTTGACTGCCTTGAATGGCTGACCTCTTTACAGAGTTCTGTTGTTGTGAACTGTTT
>NW_025165942.1:0-1656 GCF_004010195.1 Chiloscyllium plagiosum
TATATAAGAAACACAGAGAGTTGGAAAAGTGAAATACTGTGGATACTGGAAAGACAAACTAAATTTAGTCTCCATCCCCACAAGGTTAGAAGAATAAGAGGCTATCTCTCAAAAAATTTGAGGTTAGATTTGATTCCCTACAGTATGGAAACAGGCCATTTGGCCAAACCAACCCTCCAAAGAGAAACCCAGCCAGACCCATCCCCCCAACTATACTTAGCCCTGACTAATGCACCTAACACTACAGGCAATGTGGCATGGCCAATTCACCAGATCTGCATGCCTTTGGATTGTGTGAGGAAACCAGAGTATCTGGAGGGGGCTGACGCAAACACAGGGAAAATGTGCAAACTCCACACAGACAGTCACCTGAGGCAGGAGGTGAAACAGGGTCCTTGGTGCTGTGCGGTAGCAGTGCTAACCACTGAGTCACTGTGTTGACCACAGGCTTAACTGATAAATACTAATTTAAACATAAACAGCGAAACAGGCTGAGAGCTTCTTTTACTCAATTCCAAACAAATATCAACATTGTAATCTGAGACAAATTTACTCTTGAACGCATCAGATGGAAAATCTACTTGTACATTTATATTATCGTGCTGTGTTCGGACCAAATGACCAAATGGTCCAAAAATCCTTGCATGAACTGAACTACACTAAAATCCTTTCACACAAACATGCAAAATGCAACATCCATAATATTATCAAATTAAAGAAATGTTAAAAACAAGACCAAGCAGTTCATGAGTTGGTTCCAATTTTGTGACACAGTCCCACACAAAATGTATCACATTATTGAACAAGCCGGTACAACGGGGACTATATTTATACTGATTCATAACAGCTGATTACAGCAACTCACCAGGAATACCAAGAGCAGAGAGAATTGGGTAAAAACTCTCTTTTACAAGTAGAATAATTTGTTCCATTATGAATTGTGTCCAAGCTGCAAGTGTGTGACTAGCGCATGGCTGATACATGGGCAGGGAATCCTCTATTTATTCACACATCAATCCTCCAGTGAGTCAGACGGATTAGTGACATTAGCTACAGCCATTTAACAAATAAACTCAAATCTTTTCTCTCTTTGTCTAACATTTTAAAAGAAAAAAATGCTGGAAAATGCTATTTAGTAATTCCACCAAACTCCTACAATGAACCAACTTTTCACAAGCACAGATTGGAATCTGTCAGTTCTGTGGTGGTACTGTCTCTATCCATACAGGATTGCTGGAGACTGATTCCCAACAGCTTTCACCCTGACTCTGCTCTTGATTCATCTGTAATGTCCCATTCCTCCACTACCAAAAGTGAGCATATTCGACCAGGATTAGTGGCATCATACATTTACACTAGAGTTCAATATGTTACAGTAATACACGTTCTAACTTATTTTGACAGTAACATTAAGCGTGTCAGTTCATTGCAAGTTGTATCTCACTTTGGCAAGACTGTACTATTCTGGGTCTTGTGGCAACGACCCTTGATACATGTGCTAACTGTGTTACTCTCATGACATCTGACATTGATGCTGGTGCTGAACATGTTACTTCAAGTACTAATGATACCCTATAGTAACTTGAGAATTAACCATGTTTCTATGTTTCTCCAGTACTAAACGTAGCTTGCGTTTACACTAGAATTACTTGTGTT
>NW_025165943.1:0-1656 GCF_004010195.1 Chiloscyllium plagiosum
GGACTGAATTGAGAAGTAACCTCTTGACCAGGAAAGTTGTGAATCTGTAGAATTGTCTGCCTAGTGAAGTAGTTGAGGCTTTGTCGTTGAATTTTTTGAAGCGAAGATAGCTTTTTCTTTGAACAGGAAACGAATTAAGGGTTATGCTGCGAGAGCAGTTTTGTGGAGCTGAGGCCATGAAAAGAACAGACATGATCTTCTTTAATGACGGAGCAGGCATGAAGAGCCAGATGGCCTACTTCTGCTCATATGTCTTATGTAATGAGTCAATATGTACGCAAATCAACATGAAATGGGAATCATATAAAAGAAACTGACTCGTCTCTATACTTACAGAGAAGCAAAGAATGCAATTCATTTGGATTTTCAGAAAGATTTTGCATGAAGACTAGGCCTAGTTTATGAAGAGAAATGTTATGGGATTGGGGTTAGAATATGAATCTGCTTATAGAATAGGAGAGCTGACACGAAACAGTGAGCAGTAATAAAACAATCTGTTTTCTCTTGGAAGAGTCGTGGGACGTTGCATGGATTGCTGCTTGTGCACCAGATATTCCCAATAGATGTCACATATTTGGTTGACGGAATCAACTGCAACATTTCCCATTTTGGCCGATGGCACAAAACGGTGTTGGATTGTAAATGGGTGACGGTGAGTGAGACAATTGGATTGAATGGGAAAATACGTGGCAGATGAAGAACAATATGGGTAGATTTGATGTTGTGCACTTCGGTTTGAAAAGTAGAACGGCAGCCTGCCATTTCAAAAGTGATTGGTTAAAAGCGTTGATATTTAAAGGTGCTTATACTCCTTTCCTTGGTTTCTTCTGCGCAGACCTCCGAGGTCCATGCAGGGCATTGAGTTCTGAGGGCAGAAGTCAATAATGGGAATGGTACTGTTACACCGACCAAATGATTATGTATCCTCTTGAACAGGGTCGGGGTCTGGGTCGATTGGGCGTGTATTCCCTGTGTTTAGGAAGATGAGTGGAGATCTCACTTAAATATATAAAGATCTGACATGGTGAGGCAGATTGGAAGCAGGGATGACAATTCCCATGGCTGGGGCATCTAAAACAAGGGGCCAAAGTACTAGATATATGCAGGTCGCTCTGCATTGAGATGAGTATAAATGTCTGCACTCGGGTGACTGGTGAATCTGCAGAATTCTCTGCAATGAAATGCTGTTGAAGACAAGGCACCGCATATAAATAAGGATTTCTAGACATGAAGGGAATAGATAGAGAGATGAGTATGGTGTGGTAATAAAGGATCAGCCATTAATATTTTCAAATAGGTATAAAGGCCGACGGACCAAAGGGCCTACTGCAGTTCCTATATTGTATTTTCTAAAAGTCAGTCACATAAAGGGATATGTGAATCGTGTGGAACAAATTGCATTGGGGTGATGTTCGGCTGTGGATGAGAATGGTGAGGGTTCAGTGTGCAAAACTGACCTATTCCTTTCCCGATGTTTCTATGCAGTCTGTCGGAAAGCTATGCAAAAGTTGTCACCAACTCACAAGGATTTGGTATGAGGTCTCTGCAGGGTCGACAAGACTGTGTTTCCCATTTCCTTTTCCGATACTGAGGTTGGTAACGTGTGTTCTGACCAGTTTTGTTCCTTGAGACGTCGGAGCAATTTGATACAGTTGA
>NW_025165944.1:0-1656 GCF_004010195.1 Chiloscyllium plagiosum
TCCCTTTTATTGATTCCCTCATAATCTGATGGAGAGCAGTGTAGTGGTCACCGAATCCAGCATCTATGCTGAGTACTTTATTGATGATATATCAATGAGCTTCCCCTCTGCCTCGCTCTGGCCTGTCAGTGGACAGAACCTACCAGAGAGGGTGGTGACGTTGCCTAATACATAGTGTTGTTCATAGAAACCTGCAGAATCATTACAGATAATATCTGACTGTTTCTTGATTGCTCTCTGGGAAATATACGGCAGGTCACATGTACACTTCCTATATTTTGTACAGTGAAGAGTTAATATCACATTATTTCTTGTGTATGCTAAAATAAAGCAAATACCATTGTTGTTCAGTTAAAAACAATTTAAGTGAACAATAATTAAATTACCAGAGTGCACACTTAAAAATTTCATAATTCATTGACTGTCGTAAACAGCTGATTCATGTTCTGATCATTGAACGCACTAACTTGCAGGCAACAAAACTGCTGAAAATGATTTTGAGAGAAGTCTGAATTCAGACATCGCGCAACTGGATCCTCACTACTAAGTCCACATTCATCTGGAAAGTCTGTCCAGAGAGTTTCCAATCTAGATCTGGACAGTTATTTGAACAATCCGTCACAACTGACCATTTAGAGACATACCAGAAGAACAGGAGAATGCGTGGGGCAGACTGGCCAAAGGACTAGCACTTTAAACACTTCTAAAAATCACCTCAAAACAAGTACATATTGCAAGTTTATTTGCTGTGATGTTCCACCTAAACTCTGTAGTTTCGATCTTGGATGAGATGCTGAACGGAGATGATATAAAGATGATTAACTCCTGCAGCATATTGCATCTTGCACTGAATCCCCCATAAATCCTATAGAGTGTATGTCAGCTCCACAACGTCAGTATCCAAACAGAATGGTGCAGCTAAGTTGATGGCCGACATGTCCCAGCCCAACGTCCTTGTGTGTGACAAAAGCTAGCGATTTCTATGTCAATGTTTTCAGCATTGCTCGAATGATTAACAGCAAAGTCTATTCCCTGAAGATCCGACATTATTGGATAATACCTACTTTTTGATTGCTCAATAAGCACAATATTCACCCATTTATTCAGTAAACTTTTATGTCAACAATATAATAAAATAGTGCACAAAACACAGTAAGGGACTTTTAAATAATGAGTCTCATTACTGTACCCAAGAGCAAATTAATATGAAGTGCTATGACTTTCGCTACATGCAGCAATTTTCCCTTGTACTAATATTGTGTGCTAATATTCACACACTATCATATTCATAGCAAAAGTATTACTGTGTGTATCAACATTCTACAACAGATATGAATACATTTTCAATTTCTTCTGCCTATTTCACAGCACAATAATATGGTGTATAAATGTCAGTATCTGTGTGATGCTATGTATATAAATATGCCTATTAAAGTCTGGCAGTTTCTTTAAAACAGCCTATATCTTCAGTTGTTCACAGGACCCAACCAACCTCGGCTCACAAAACACAAAACTCCGTGTCCAGCACTGGGCCTGGTTGGAGAATATCTTTCATTCTAATTTATTCCTGAAATATGATTGCGCCAGTGACTTATTGACCGCACCGTATTCCCCTTGAGAAGACGGTGGTGAGCTGCAACATTGAATCGCTACAAT
>NW_025165945.1:0-1656 GCF_004010195.1 Chiloscyllium plagiosum
TCAGGTCCGTTTGGTTTCCGATAGTTCCCCATGATGTTGTTGTGGAACTATCATTGGATTACGAATCCAGACCAGGATAATGCTCTGGCAGCTGGTGGAAGTTAAAAAAAATAAATAAACTATCGAGTCCGAAAATCTGGTATCAGTAATATTGAGCTTGTGTCCAATGTTGATTTTAAACATTGATCTCCTTCCCCAATGTACTTTCTCGAAGTGGATCTCCCGTGATTTCCTAGTCTGACCTAAACGTGACTCCAGAAGCACAGATCAACTCTTCAATGGTCTCCGAATCGGTCAAGTTAGACACTCAATCGTATCAAACTGCTCTGGGGTCTTAAAGGATAAAACCGGACAGAACACCTGGCACCAGCCTCGTTATCAGAAAATGGAATGGGAAACACAGTCCTGTTGATCCTGCAGAGGCCTCCTTCCTAACATCTGAGAGTTTGTGAAAACATTGACAGAGCATTCCCACAGACTGCACACAAACATCTGGAAAGGAGGAGGTCATTCAATACGTTGAGCTTTCCTCATGCTAGTTCATGACCGAATATCTCCTCAATGCAGCTTTCCCCATACAATGTTCATATCACATAATATGTTTAAACATTGTGAAATATACAACAAGAACTGATGTAGTGCTTTCGGCCCATCAAGTTTGATTCTCTATTCAATATACACGCGGTTCTTTGATAAGGCTTGTGTATTAAATACGATTTGACTGTTTTCTTTAAAATGAACTATCATCCCTGCTTCCAATCTGTCTCACAATGTCAGTGTTTGATATATTTTCTCGGACTGGTGAGGCCAGAAATAGGGCGATAATGGACTTGAACTTGTGTCTGGGGAACTGGCCCAGGAAGCAACGATTTAAATTCTTGGATCACTGGGGTATGTTTTGTGGTAAGCATATTTTATACAAGAGAGATGGTTTGCACCTGAATAGGTTGGGGGACCAGCATTCTGGCAGACAGGTTTGCTACTGCAACACAGCTGCATTTAAACTAGATAGCGGGGCGGAGGGGAGGGGACAAACTGAATGTTTACGAAGGAAATAGAAGAGAAAGTTAGAAAAAGGGAAGTCAAGAAAGACAACTGTATTAATGACGCAGAAAACTCAAAAAGGGATCCTGCTGTCAGGTTGAGTGAAATAGGAGTTTTTGGGAAGGGTGAGGATGTTAACAAATTAAAAATACTATATATGAATGCAGGAAGCATTAGAAATAAGATGGATGAGCTTGAGGCTCTTTTGGAAATTGGCAAATACGATATTGTGGGGATAACTGAGGCGTGGCTTCAAGTGGACAGGGCCTGGGAAATGAATATTCAAGGCTACACGTGCTATCGTATGTACAGACTGACGGGCAGAGGGGGTGGGGTGGCTACGTTGGTAAGGGATGATATTCAGTCCCTTGCGCGGGGGGACCCAGAATCTGGGGATGTAGAGTCAGTGTGGATAGAGCTGAGAAATTGGACCTCAAGAAAGAGACTTTGTGGAGTGCCTCCGAGATGGATTCTTCGAACAGCAAGTGCTGGAGCTTACTAGGGAGTAGGTAATTCTGGATGTGGTATTATGCAACAAACCAGAATTGATCAGGGACCTCGAAGTGAAGGGGCCATTGAGAAGTAGTGACCATAATACAATAGGCTTCAATC
>NW_025165946.1:0-1269 GCF_004010195.1 Chiloscyllium plagiosum
AGGTTCAATCCGTGTCACTGATTGAGATCCAAAGCCTGTCTCTGACTGAGGTTCAATCCTGTCACTGACTGAAATTCAATCCCTGCCACTGACTGAAATTCCATCCTCGTCACTGACTGAGATTTAATCCCTGTCACTGCCTGGGATTCAAAACAAGTCTCCGACTGAGGTTCAATCCGTGTCACTGATTGAGATCCAAACCCTGTCTTTGACTGAGGTTCAATCCCAGTCACTGACTGAGATTCAATCCCGGTCACTGACTGAGTTTCAATCTCTGTCAATGACTGAGATACAATTCCTGTTACTGACTGAGACTCAATTCCTGTCACTGACTGAGATTCAATCCCTGTCACTGACTGCGATTCATTCCCAGTCTCTGACTGATGTTCAATCCGTGTCACTGATTGAGATCCAAACCCTGTCACTGACTGAGTTTCAATCCTGTCACTGACAGATATTCAATCCCTGTCACTGACTGAGGTTCAATCCCTGTCACTGAAAGACATTCAATCACTGTCACTGACTGAGATCCAATCCCGATCACTGACTGAGGATTAATCCCTGTCACTGACTGAGATTCAATCACTGTCACTGACTGAGGTTCAAACCCTGTCACTGAGTGCGATTCAATGCCTGTCACTGAATGAGATTCAATCCCTGTCACTGATTTCGGGACAATCCATTTCACTGATTGCGATTCAATCCCAGTCTCTGACAGGTTCAATCCTGTCACTGACTGATGTTCTATCCATGTCACTGTCTAAGGGTCAATCCTTCTTACTGACTAAGACTCAATCCCTGTCGCGAACTGATATTCAATCCCTGTCACTGTTTGAGCTTCAATCCCTGTCACTGACTGACGTTTAATCCCTGTCACTGACTGAAATTCATTCCCTGTCACTGACTGAAATTCAATCCCTGCCACTGACTGAAATTCCATCCTTGTCACTGACTGAGATTTAATCCCTGTCACTGACTGAGATTCAATCCCTGTCACTGACTGAGGATTAGTCCCTGTCACTGACTGAGATTCAATCCCTGTCACTGACTGAGATACAATTCCTGTTACTGACTGAGATGAAATCCCTGTCACTGACTAAGGTTCAAACCATGTCACTGACTGAGGCTCAATCCCTGTCACTGACTGAGATTCAATCCCTGTCACTGATTGAGATTCAATCCCAGTCACTGACTGGGATACACTTCCTGTTACTGACGAGATGCAATCCCTGTCACTGACTAAGGTTCAAACCATGTCACTGACTGAGG
>NW_025165946.1:1298-1656 GCF_004010195.1 Chiloscyllium plagiosum
GAGATACAATTCCTGTTACTGACTGAGATGAAATCCCCGTCACTGACTAAGGTTCAAACCATGTCACTGACTGAGGTTCAATCCCTGTCACTGACTGAGATTCAATCCCTGTCACTGATTGAGATTCAATCCCGGTCACTGACTGAGGTTCAATCCCTGTGACTGATGGAGATACAACGCCTGTTCCTGACTGAGATGTAATCCCTGTCACTGACTGAGATTCAATCCCGGTCACTGACTTAGAATCAATCCCTGTCACTGACTGAGATACAATTCCTGTTACGGACTGAGATTTAATCCCTGTCACTGACTGAGGGGCAATTCCTGTCACTGACTGAGATTCAATCCCTGTCACAGC
>NW_025165947.1:0-1656 GCF_004010195.1 Chiloscyllium plagiosum
ACTCCCACAGTTCGAGATTACAATGGGATTACCGGCAAAATATGTGTCCTCAGATTATCATGCAATAGGAAACCAAATTCTGGGTAATAATGGTCAGAACACAAAAGTGGAAGGACAGTGTTAAAGCCCTTTTATAGCATTACATTATTATACACTGCATTAACGGGGAGTTATTGGAATTTGGAACAAAGGCGCTGGGATAATTGAGAGGGAATTCAGCCTTCCTATCTCATCATCTCATTGGTGATGGGTCACAGACGAGGCTGACTCTCATTCACTCTCAGTGGAACCTGTAGGTGGCTGTACAGACCGATGTGGCCTTCCATATGTTCTCTTACACTTGGGCTAACAGGTTGCCGTGGGAAGGGGGTGGGTGGTGCGTTGGTGTGGCAGCACGCTCGTTGTGCTGTTTTCTCCTGGACTCCCCTTTTACCCCACAGCAAGTCTCGAGGTGCCAGACACCTTCCCAATGCTCCTTCCCCACTTCGGACGGTCTTGACCTAGTATTTCCCAGGAGTTACCAGATTTGATTAAGAGATGAAAAAAACCTATCAATTCTGAAGGAGCCAAAGTTTAGAAATGTGGACGCATTTGTTAAAGAGATCACTAGGGAGTCTCCGAGCAGGAGTGCAGTAGGAAGAGGAAACGTTGCCAGTGTTTAATCAGAAGATAGGAACAGGGAGAGGTGAAGGTGCTGGAAGTGGTGAGAGTGTTACAGAAGGGGCAAGGGCCTAAACAATGTTACAAAGCCAGTACGATTTGCTGCAGCTAGAGCTGTTTGCAGAGGTAGGGATGGAGATATGTATTTTTCATTGATTCATTCACGGCCTGAGGATGTCATCGGTTGGACCAGCACACATTGCCCTCCTGCTAATTGCCCAGAGACAGCCATATTGATGTGGGTCTGGAGTCACATGTAGGCCAGGCCAGGTAAGAATTTCAGATGTCCTTAACTAAAGGACATATGTGAACAAGACGAGTTTTTCCAGATAATCAACAATGTTTATATGGTGACCTCATGAATGTCCGGTACAGATACAACCTCACATCCCAACTCCTATTCTCAATACTCTGACCAATGAAGCTAACTATCCCAAAAGCCGGCTTCATCAGCCTGTCTACCTGTGACGCTACTTTAAAAGAACTGTGTATCTGTATCCCCCCGTCACTGATTGACAACACTACCCAGGGTCCGAACATTAACTGTACAAGTCTAGCCCTGGTCTGCTTTACCAGACTACAACACTGTGCATTTCTCCACTTGCTATTCCTAACCTCTCTGACCCAGCAGTAATGTTGATCCCATTGTAGTCTTCGATAACCCTCTTCACTGTCCACTTTACCACTAATTTCAGTGTCACTCACACACTTACTAACCATGACTCCTGTCTTCTCATCCAAATTGTTTATATAAATGATGCACAACAGTGACCCAGCACACCGCTGGTCACAGGCCTGCAGTTTGAACAGCAACCCTCTATGAATACGTTCTGTCTCCTACCGTCAATCCAATTTTGTATCCAGTTGGTGAGTGCTCCCTGGTTATGTGTGATCTAAACTTATTAACCAGTCTGTCATGCAGACCATTGTCAAAGACCTTGCTAAAGTTAATGTAATGTACTTGACATCATGTACTGCTCTGCTTTGATCTGTCAC
>NW_025165948.1:0-1656 GCF_004010195.1 Chiloscyllium plagiosum
CACTGGGCACTGGGTACAGTGTGACCCAGAGAAAGACGGGCACTGGGCATTGGATACAGTGTGACCCAGAGAGATGGAGCACTGGGCACTGGATACAGTACAACCTAGAGAGATTTGGGCACTGGGCACTGGATACAGTGTGACCCAGAGAGATGGGCACTGGGCACTGGGTACAGTGTGACCCAGAGAGAGACAGGCACTGGGCACTGGATACAGTGTGACCCAGAGAGATGGGCACTGGATACAGTGTGACCCAGAGAGATGGAGCACTTGGTACCATATGACTAAAGGACTTTAAATGACATCTCTGCAGGAGTCCCTCAGGATAGTGTCCTCGGCCCAACCATCTTCAGCTGCTTCATCAATGACCTTCCCTCCATCATAAGATCAGAAGTGGGGATGTTTACTGATGATTTCACAATGTTCAGCATCAGTCCATGTTCAAATACAGCAAGATCTGGACAATATCCAGGATTGGGCTGCCAATTGACAAGTAACATTAGTGCCACACAAATGCCAGGCTGTCACCAATAAGAGACAATCTAACCACCACCCTTTAACAATCAATGGTGTTATCATCACTGAATCCACCTCTATCATCACCCTGGGAGTTATATTTGACCAAAAGCTCACCTGGACTCCCCACATAAACACCAGTGGCTCCAGGAGCAGGTCAGAGGCTGGGAATACTGCGGTGAGTAATTCACCTCCTGACTCCCCAAAGTCTGTCCACCATCTACAAGGTCCAAGTCAGGATGGTGATGGGCTATTTGTTCAAGAAAGGATCAAGGCAAAAGATGGGAAATTATAGGCCAATTAGCTTAACTTCGCTTGTAAGTAAAATTCTAGAATCCATTGTTAAGGATGAGATTTCCAAATTCTTGGAAGTGTAGGGTCGGATTAGAATAAGTCATCATGGATTTAGTAAGGGGAGGTGTGCCTGACAAACCTGTTAGAATTCTTTGAAGAGGTAACAAGTAGGTTAGACCAGGGAAACCCAGAGGATGTTATCTATCTAGACTTCCAAAAGGCCTTTGTTAAAATGCCACATGGGAGGCTGCTGAGTACGGTGAGGGCCCATGGTGTTCAAGGTGAGCAACTGGCATGGATTGGGGATTGGCTGTCTGACAGAAGGCAGAGAGTTGGGATAAAAGGTTCTTTTTCGGAATGTCAGCTAGTGACAAGTGGTGTCCCGCAGGGTTCAGTGTTGGGGCCGCAGCTGTTCACTTTATATATAAATGATCTGGATGAAGGAATTAGGTGCAATGATACTAAGTTAGATGGACAGGCAGGGAGTATTGAGGAGGTGAGGAAGCTGCAGAAAGATTTAGACAGTTTAGGAGAGTGGTCCAGGAAATGGCTGATGGAATTCAATGTGAGCAAATGCAAGGTCTTGCACTTTGGAAAAATGAACACAGACATGGACTATTTTCTAAATGGTGAGAACATTCATAAAGCCAAAGTACAGAGGGATCTGGGAGTGCTAGTCCAGGGTTCTCTAAAGGTTGACCTGCAGGTTGAGCCTTTGGTTAAGAAAGCAAATGTAATGTTCTTATATATCTCAAAAGCACCGTTGTGCTACAGAGACTTTATAAAGCTCTGGTTAGGCCCCATTTGGAGTACGGTGTCCAGTTTTGGGCCCCACACCTCAGGAAG
>NW_025165949.1:0-1656 GCF_004010195.1 Chiloscyllium plagiosum
TTCTCGCTGTGTCTGTGTTGATTTGCACATTCTCTCTGAGTCGGTGTTGATTTGCACATTCTCCCCGCATCTGCGTGGCGTTTGTACATTCGCCCTGTGTCTGTGTGGAGTTTGCACATTCTCGCTGTGTCTGTGTGGAGTTTGCACATTCTCCCCGTGTCTGTCGGGAGTTTGCACATTCTCCCCATGTCTGTGTGGAGTTTGCACATTCTCCCTGTGTCTGTGTGGTGTTTGCGCATTCTCCCTGCGTCTGAGTGGAGTTTGCACATTCTCCCCGTGTCTGAGTGCAGTTTGCACATTCTCCCCGTGTCTGTGTGGAGCTCGCACATTCTCCCCGTGTCTGCGTGGAGTTTGCACATTCTCCCTGTGTCTGTGTGGGGTTTGCACATTCTCCCTGTGTCTGTGTGGAGTTTGCACATTCTATCTGCGTCTGCATGGAGTTTGCACATTCTGCCTGTGTCTGCGTGGAGTTTGCACATTCTCCCTGTGTCTGTGTGGTGTTTGCATATTCACCCTGTGTCTGTGTGGTGTTTGCGCATTCTCCCTGCGTCTGCGTGGAGTTTGCACATTCTCCCTATGTCTGTGTGGAGTTTGCACAATCTCCCCGTGTCTGTGTGGAGTTTGCATATTCTCCCTGTGTCTGTCGGGAGTTTGCACATTCTCCCCATGTCTGTGTGGAGTTTGCACATTCTCCCTGTGTCTGTGTGGTGTTTGCGCATTCTCCCTGCGTCTGCGTGGAGTTTGCACATTCTCCCCGTGTCTGAGTGCAGTTTGCACATTCTCCCCGTGTCTGTGTGGAGTTTGCACATTCTCCCCGTGTCTGAGTGGAGTTTGCACATTCTGCCCGTGTCTGCGTGGAGTTTGCACATTCTCCCCATGTCTGTGTGGAGTTTGCACATTCTCCCTGTGTCTGTGTGGAGTTTGGACATTCTTCCTGCGTCTGCGTGGAGTTTGCACATTCTCCTTGTGTCTGTGTGGAGTTTGCACATTCTCCCTGTGTCTGTGTGGTGTTTGCGCATTCTCCCTGCGTCTGAGTGGAGTTTGCACATTCTCCCCGTGTCTGAGTGCAGTTTGCACATTCTCCCCGTGTCTGTGTGGAGATTGCACATTCCACCCGAGTCTGTGTGCAGTTTGCACATTCTCCCCGTGTCTGTGTGGAGTTCACACATTCTCCCCGTGTCTCTGTGGAGTTAGCACATTCTCCCCATGTCTGTGTGGAGTTTGCACATTCTCCCCGTGTCTATGTGGAGTTTGCACATTCTCCCTCTGTCTGTGTTGAGTTTGCACATTCTCCCCGTGTCTGCATGGAATTTGTACATTCTCCCCGTGTCTGTGTTGATTTACACATTCTTCCCGTGTCTGCGTGGAGTTTGCACATTCTCCCGTGTCTGTGTTGAGTTTGCATATTCTCCCTGTGTCTGTGGGGAGTGTGCACATACTCCCTGTGCCTGTGTGGAGTTTGCACATTCTCCCTGTGTCTGTGTGGAGTTTGCACATTCTCCCCGTGTCTGTGTGGAGTTTGCACATTCTCCCCATGTCTGCGTGGAATTTGCACAATCTCCCCGTGTCTGTGTGGAGTTTGCATATTCTCCCTGTGTCTGTCGGGAGTTTGCACATTCTCCACGTGTCTGTGTGGAGTTCGCACATTCTCCCCGT
>NW_025165950.1:0-637 GCF_004010195.1 Chiloscyllium plagiosum
ACTGTCACTGTCACCTGACCTCTAGAATTCAGCGATGTGTTTTCTTGTTGGACATCGTTAAACCAAGGCTTCAATGAGCCGAAGGGATGAGAACCCAAACTGAGCTTTCGTGAGCAGGTTGGTGCTGAGGAAGTGCTGCTTAATCCCACTGTAGGTGACATCTGCCATCCCTTTATTAATAATAGAAATTAGAGCAATGGGGCAGTCATTGATTGTCTGATGTTTTTTTCTATGTATGTACAGGACACCCCCGGATAGTTTCCCACATTGTCAGATAGATGCCAGTGCTGTATCCAATCAGGAACAGCCTGAATGGAATGTTATCAGAGTGACAGCCTTTGCATTCTCCAATCCCTCCAGCTGTTTGTAAATACCACACACAGTGAATAGGATTAGCTGGAGACTGCCATCTGGAGGAGACTAAAATAGATCAAGTAGGAGAAAGTGAGGATTGCAGATGCTGGAGATCAGAGCTGAAAAATGTGTTGCTGGAAAAGTGCAGCAGGTCAGGCAGCATCCAAGGAGCAGGAGAATCGACGTTTCGGGCATAAGCCCCTCTTCAGCCCTTCTTCATTCCTGAAGAAGGGCTTATGCCCGAAACGTCGATTCTCCTTCTCCTTTGATGCTGCCTGACCTG
>NW_025165950.1:979-1656 GCF_004010195.1 Chiloscyllium plagiosum
TGTTAGTGTTTGATCTGACACCGTGAGGCTGAGGGAGAGGAGTCAGCAGGAGGTTTCCATGTTAGTGTTTGATCTGACACCGTGAGGCTGAGGGAGAGGAGTCAGCAGGAGGTTTCCATGTTAGTGTTTGATCTGACACCGTGAGGCTGAGGGAGAGGAGTCAGCAGGAGGTTTCCATGTTAGTGTTTGATCTGACACCGTGAGGCTGAGGGAGAGGAGTCAGCAGGAGGTTTCCATGTTAGTGTTTGATCTGACACCGTGAGGCTGAGGGAGAGGAGTCAGCAGGAGGTTTCCATGTTAGTGTTTGATCTGACACCGTGAGGCTGAGGGAGAGGAGTCAGCAGGAGGTTTCCATGTTAGTGTTTGATCTGACACCGTGAGGCTGAGGGAGAGGAGTCAGCAGGAGGTTTCCATGTTAGTGTTTGATCTGACACCGTGAGGCTGAGGGAGAGGAGTCAGCAGGAGGTTTCCATGTTAGTGTTTGATCTGACACCGTGAGGCTGAGGGAGGAGAGTCAGCAGGAGGTTTCCGTGTCAGTCTTTGATATGACCCCATGAGATTTTGTTCTGTCACATTGTTGCTTGAACAGTCTGGAGGACATCCCTCTCAATTCTGGCATAAGCTCCAATGCATTAGGAAGGAGTAGTTTGCAGGGTCTACTGTGTCTTTTATTTTAT
>NW_025165951.1:0-1656 GCF_004010195.1 Chiloscyllium plagiosum
TCACACACACACCAACACATTCGCTCTCACACACACAGGCACACACTCTCTCTCTCTCACACAGACACACACTCTCTCTCAGTCACACTCTCTCTCATACACACATACACACTCTAGCCACGAAACTAGCCACGAAACTCCACGACCAGCTATCCTTAGTAGCCACACACGCAGACGACAAGTAACATGAATTCGACTGGGACAACACTGCCATTATCGGGCAAGCCAAACAAAGAACAGCCAGGGAATTCCTAGAAGTATGGCACTCATCCACAAACTCCATCAACAAACACATCGACCTGGACCCAATATACCGGCCACTACAGTGGACAGCTGGAACTGACAACCGGAAGCGGCAGGGACAGGCCACTATAAATGCTGGAGGAAACACCGCAGAAGCGCTTCACAGGAGGCTCCCAAGCACCGAGGATGTCACCTAGACAGGGGACGAAACGTTTGCAACAAAAACTTCCAGCTCGGCGAACAGAACCACAGCAACGAGCACCCGAGCTACAAATCTTCTCACAAACTTTATTCATTTCTCTGTCTCCTGTACGTACTCAGGATGCTCCTGACTCAGCAGAATACCCAATTCCTGTTTCGTTTATCACCACATTGAAAACAGTTGGTCAGCCAGAGAGATGGTGAGAGAGAGGTCTGGAGCTCCCTCTCATACACAAATATCTGTCTCTCTCTCATGCACACACACAGTCTCTCTCTCTCTCTCACACACACACACACAGTCTCTCTCTCTCTGTCTGTCTGTCTCTCTCTCACACACACACAGCTTCTGGACAAACATGGGGGAAGGTTCGATGGAGAGATGGTTTCTCCCAGGACTGAACCCTGATCTCGGATAATGTCTACTCTCGGGAGACATCACCTCTTGCATCGACATCATTGGTCTGTTTAGGTGCCTGCTTTTCTAAAGCATCTCCAAGCAACAAGTGACAATAGATTGATAAAGGTTTTCCTTTATTAACCATGGTTAAGACACATGCTGATGTTATTTTTCACTGACTTTTTTAAATGATCTGATTTTTCTGAAATGGACAGTGGCTTCAATTTCAAATTATGACACCAGAGCACCTCGGGGGTCCTGAGGAAATGATCAGGGAATTGCATCTGTTCCTTTCTACCCTCGCACACTGTACCATCAGATAGTGCTCCCTCAGTGCCACTAGATAATGCTCCCTCAATACCTCAGCTCGTGCTCCCTCAGTACCTCAGATAGTGCTCCCTCAATACCACAGAAAGCACTACTCTGTTGTGTTTAACCCCCAAAGCCCCTCAGACAGTACATCCACAAAGCATTCACACCCTCAACACTTCAGGGCACAGCCCAGCTCCCCCATCAGACTGCGTTCATCCACAAACCCCTTCAGACTGTAAGGACCCACAACTATGCCAGTCCAAGATTGCAGCCAAGGTCCCCAGAACATTACTTCGGTCTCTGAATTAATTTTAGAATCCCTACAGTGTAGAAGCAAGCCATTCCGTCCATTGGCTCCAAACAGTCTGTCTGAACAGCATCCCAGCTCGACTCACATCCTCTATTCTCTCCCTGTAATTTTGCATTTCCCATGGCGTCTTTGGACTGTGGGAAGAAACTGGAGCAACCCAGTGGAAACCCGCACAGAATGTGTAAACTCCACA
>NW_025165952.1:0-1656 GCF_004010195.1 Chiloscyllium plagiosum
TTTCGGGGGTTGTCCCCATGCCAGGTTTTGGGGATTGTCACTTTATTCGGTTTTGTGGATTGACACCATGCCCGGAGGTGGGGATTGTCACCACGTTCGGTATTCAGGATTGTCACTGTGCCTGGTGTTAGGGATTGTCACCATTCCCGGTGTAGGGGCTTGTCAACAAGCCCGGTGTTGGGGATTGTCACCATGCCCGGTGTTGTGGATTGTCACCATGCCCGGTTTCGGGCATTGTCCCCATGCCAGGTTTTGGGGTTTGTCACTTTATTCGGTTTTGTGGATTGACACCATGCCCGGAGGTGGGGATTGTCACCAAGTTCAGTATTCAGGATTGTCACTGTGCCTGGTGTTAGGGATTGTCACCATTCCCGTTGTAGGGGCTTGTCAACAAGCCCGGTGTTGGGGATTGTCACCATGCTCGGTGTTGGTGATTGTCACCATGCTTGGTGTTGGGGATTGTCACCATGCCCGGTGTTGGGGATTGTCACGATGCTCGGTGTTGGGAATTGTCACTATACTCGGTGTTAGGAATTGTCACCATGCCTGGTGTTGGGGATTGTCACAGTGCCTGGTGTTGGGAATTGTCATTATGACCGGTGTTGTGAATTGTCACCATGTTCGGTTTCCGGGATTGTCACTGTGCCCGGTGTTGGGGATTCTCACCATGCCTGGAGTTTGGGATTGTCACCATGTTTGGTTTCCGGGATTGTCACTGTGCCCCGTGTTGGGGATTGTCACCATGTTCGGTTTCCGGGATTGTCACTGTGCCCGATGTTGGGGATTCTCACCATGCCTGGTGTTTGGGATTGTCACCATGTTCGGTTTCCGGGTTTGTCACTGTGCCCTGTGTTGGGGATTCTCACCATGCCTGGTGTAGGGGAATGTCACTGTGCCCCGTGTTGGGGATTGTCACCATGCACGGTGTTGGCGATTGTCACCATGCACGGTGTTGGGGATTATCACCATGCTCGGTGTTGGGGATTGTCACCATGGACGTTGTTGGGGAATGTCACTATGCTCGGTGTTGGGGATTGTCACTATGCATGGTGTTGGGGATTGTCACCATATTCAGTGTTGGGGATTGTCACCATGCCCGGTGTTGGGGATTGTCACCATGCTCGGTGTTGGGAATTGTCACCATGCTCGGTGTTGGGAATTGTCACTGTGCCCGATGTTGGGGATTGTCACCATGTACCGGTGTTTGGGATTGTCACCATGTTCGGTTTTGGATGTTGTCACCATGCCCGGTGTTGGGGATTGTCACCATGTTAGGTTTTGCGGATTGTCACTATGCTCGGTGTTGGGAATTGTCACCATGCTCGGTGTTGGGGATTGTCACCATGTTCGTTGATGGAGATTGTCACAATTTTCGGTTTTGGTGATAGTCACCTTACTCGGTGTTGGTGATTGTCACAATGCCTGGTGTTGGGAATGTCATCATGCTCAGTGTTGGGAATGTCATCATGCTCAGTGTTGGGGATTGTCACAATGCCTGGTGTTGGGAATTGTCGCTCTGCCCAGTGTTGGGAATTGTCACCATTCCCGGTGTTAGGGATTGTCACAGTGCCTGGTGTTGGCAATTGTCACTATGCCCGGTGTTGGGAATTTCCACCATGCCCGGTGTTGGGAATTGTCACCATTCCCGGTGTTTGG
>NW_025165953.1:0-1656 GCF_004010195.1 Chiloscyllium plagiosum
GCTCTGAGATCAGGGAGCTCTGAGATCAGGGAGTTGTGTGATTAGGGAGCTCTGAGATCCGGAAGCTCTGAGATCATGAAGCTCTGTGATCAGGGAGCTCTGAGATCAGGGAGCTCTGTGATTAGGGAGCTCTGGGATCAAGGAGCTCTGAGATGAGGGAGCTCTGTGATCAGGGATCTCTTGGATCAGGGACCTCAGTGATCAGGGATCTCAGTGATTGGGGATCTCTGTGATCAGGAAGCTCTGTGATGAGGGAGCTGTCTGATCAGGGAGCTCTGTGATCAGGGAGCGCTATGATCAGACAGCCCTGTGATCAGGGAGCTCTGGGATCAGTGATCTCTGTGATCAGAGAGCTCTGTGATTAGGGAGCTGTGTGATCCGGGAGCATTGTGATCAGGGAGCTCTGTGATCAGGGAGCATTGTGATCACGGAGCTCTGTGATCGGGGAGCTCTGTGATCAGGGAACTCTGTAATTAGGGAGCACTGGGATCAGGGAGTTCTGAGATCAGGGAGCTTTGTGATCAGGGAACTCTGGGATCAGGGATCTCTGGGATCAGGGACCTCAGTGTTCAGGTAGCTCCGTAATCAGGGATCTCTGTGATCGGGGATCTCTGTGATCAGGAAGCTCTGTGATTAGGGAGCTCTGAGATCAGGGAGTGTGGGGATCAGGGAGATCTGTGGTCAAGGAGCTCAGTGATTAGGGAGCTCTGTGATCAGACATCCCTGTGATCATGGAGCTCTGGGATCAGTGATCTCTGTGATTAGGGAGCTCTGCGATTAGGGAGCTGTGTGATCAGGGAGCATTGTGATCAGGGAGCTCTGTGATCGGGGAGTGCTGTGATCAGGGAACCACGTGATTAGGGAGCTCTGTGATCAGGGAGCTCTGTGATCGGGGAGTGCTGAGATCAAGGAGCTTTGTGATCAGGGAGCTCTGTGATTGGGGAGTGCTGTGATCAGGGAGCTCTGTAATCAGGGATCTCTGTGATCAGGAAGCTCTGTGATTAGGGAGCAGTGTGATCAGGGAGTGTGGGGATCAAGGAGATCTGTGATCAAGGAGCTCAGTGATCAGGGAGCTCTTTGATCAGACATCCCTGTGATCAGGGAGCTCTGGGATCAGTGATCTCTGTGATCAGGGAGCTCTGCGATTAGAGAGCTGTGTGATCAGGGAGCATTGTGATCAGGGAGCTCTGTGATCGGGGAGCTCTGTGATCAGGGAGCTCTGTGATCAGGGGGATCTGGGATCCGGGAGCTCTGAGATCAGGGAGCTCTGTGATTAGGGAGCTCTGAGATCAGGAAGCTCTGTGATCAGGGAGCTATGAGATCAGGGAGCTTTGTGTTTAGGGAACTCTGAGATCAGGAAGCTCTGTCATTAGGGAGCTCTGAGATCAGAGAGCTCTGTGATCAGGGAGCCCTGTGATCAGGGAGCTCTGTGATTGGAGATTGCTGTAATCAGGGAGCTCTGTGATTAGGTAGCTCTGTGATCAGGGAGCCCTGTGATCAGGGAGCTCTGTGATCGGGGAGTGCTGTGATCAAGGAGCTTTGTGATCAGGGATCTCTGTGATCAGGGAGCTCTGAGATCAGGGAGCTCTGAGATTAGGGAGCTCTGTGATTAGGGAGCTCTGCGATCAGGAAGCTCCTAGATCAGGAAGCTCTGTG
>NW_025165954.1:0-1656 GCF_004010195.1 Chiloscyllium plagiosum
AAATCAGAAACAAAAACAGACATTGCTGGAAAACTTCCACAGATCTGGCAGCATCTGTGGAGAGTGGAACAGGTTCTGGTGCGAGGGGAATGAGACTGTCAGTAACAACTGAGAAAACAGGAGGATGTGCTCAATCAGAATAAAATCCATTTTGGTCTTGCACTTTTAATTCAACTGCAAAAATTATTCATTATCATTTCCGAAATATGATAATAGACCAGAAATCAACTCTTCATGTCATTGGGCCTGGGAAACTATTAATTCTGACACTGACCAACCGACATGTGAATCCAGACCCTGAATAATGTGGTTGACACTAAAGCATTTCCTGGGCAGTCAGAATGGATGACAAATGCTGCCCCAGAAAGTGATGCCATGATCCCATGAACAAACAAAACAAATCCAATCGCTATGGTTACTTGTGAACTCGCTGGTATTTCATCAAGCTGGATATCTGAGTGAATTGCTTCCCACACTCAGAGCAGGTGAATGGCCTCTCCCTAGTGTGTATTCGCTGGAGTACAGTGAGGCTGGATCATATCCGGAACGCAGTCCCAAAGTGAGAGCACCTGAACGGTCTCACACTGGTCTCCTGTGACCGGGAGAGATGATATTCACGATCCCAGGGGATACTGGTTAAAGATACCTCCAAGAGGGGATTAGTGAGATTAGATCAGGACAAACTGTTCACATTCACTAAAGAATCAATAATGAGGAGGCACCGATGGAAAGGGATCGACAAAAGAAGCACATGTGACATGAGACAAAACGTTTTCATGCAGAGAAAGTTTATGGTCAGGAATGCACTGCCAAAGAGTGAAGTGGAGTCAGGAACAATGAACAGCATAGAATTGAACAGTTCCTGGAAGAGGACGAATGGGAAGGTTTGTGGTTAAGCTCTAAGAATAGCATTCGGTGAGTGATCCTTTGGAGAGCTGATGACCCAAACAGCCTCCTTATGCGCAGTAATAATTCTTTGAACATTTCATTCTGAGCCCTCGAAGGAAATATCATTTCAGGGTTTGTAAAGAGGTCAGCTTGAATAACGGTCTCGGTGAACTAAATTGAGATACAGACACAGAGGGCTTTTGGGATGGAGTGAATCAAATTTATCAATTTGCATGGCCCCCAACTACAGCAGTTACAAACGGGAGAGTGGAATTAGAGCAGCAAATACATCTTAAACATTTATACACCGAAAGGGAATGCTGGGTAAAGATACCACAGTTGGTGCTGATTTCAGTCCAGACAAACTAGGCAGGGAGCACATCCTTTCTGTATCTGTCCTATCGAGCTCTTGAAGAATTTTGTTCATTTCAATTGTTTCATTTTAGATACTCCAGCGAAGACAGTTTCATGCTCTGCAATCTCCCCTGCCAGGGCAATGCTGTCGTCAGAATTCAATTCACTGATGCATGTAACTGGCTGCGTCATGGACTGGAACTGAAAATTGAGACTGTAAGTTTACTGTATGAAATATCTTCAATTGTATTGCCAGATTGCCAGACCCATGAGGGGTTTTTAAAAAAACACAACTTACTGGCATTGAGTGTCAGAGCACTTCCTGTTGTGGGGGCATCCTGTTTAGATGCAATCTATTGATAATTGTTAGAATTGACCTTCACTGGCTCCGTAGAAGTGGTCAGAGCATTATAA
>NW_025165955.1:0-1656 GCF_004010195.1 Chiloscyllium plagiosum
GCTGTCGGAGGGTCGGCGCTGAGGGAGCGGGCGCTGTCGGAGGGTCGGCGCTGAGGGAGCGGGCGCTGTCGGAGGGTCGGCACAGAGGGAGTGGGCGCTTCTCTGCAATACACAGGGACTGCTATTCTCTATAATACACACAGGAACTGCTATTCTCTACAATACACACAGGGACTGCTGTGCTCTACAATACACACAGGGACTGCTATTCTCTTCAATACACACAGGGACTGCTATTCTCTACAATATACACAGGGACTGCTGTTCTCTATAATACGCACAGGGATTGCTATTCTCTACAATGCGCACAGGGACTGCTATTCTCTACAATACGCACAGGATCTGCTATTCTCTACAATACGCACAGGATCTGCTATTCTCTACAATACGCACAGGGACTGCTGTTCTCTACAATACGCACAGGGACTGCTGTTCTCTACAATATGCACTGGGACTGCTGTTCTCTATAATATACACAGGGACTGCTATTCTCTACAATACACAAAGGGACTGCTATTCTGTACAATACGCACATGGATTGCTATTCTCTACAATACGCACAGGGACTGCTGTTCTCTACAATACGCACAGGGACTGCTGTTCTCAACAATTCGCACAGAGACTGCTATTCTCTACAATACGCACAGGGACTGCTGTTCTCTACTATACGCACAGGGGCTGCTGTTCTCTACTATACGCACAGAGACTGCTGTTCTCTACAATACGCACAGAGACTGCTGTTCTCTACAGTCCGCACAGGGACTGGTATTCTCTGCAATACGCACAGGGACTGCTATTCTCTATAATACGCACAGGGACTGCTATTCTCTATAATACGCATCTATAATACGCACAGGGACTGCTATTCTCTATAATACGCACAGGGACTGGTATTCTCTATAATATATACTGGGACTGGTATTCTCTATAATATATACTGGGACTGCTATTCTCGAAATACTAACAGGGACTGTGATTCTCCATAATACACACAGGGACTGCTGTTCACTGCAATACACACAGGGGCAGCTATTCTCTACAATACGCACAGGGACTGCTATTCTCTACAACACACACAGGGACTGCTATTCTCTACAATACACACAGGGACTGCTATTCTCTACAATACACACAGGGACGGCTATTCTCTACAATACACACAGGGACTGCGATTCTCTACAATACGCAGAGGAACTGCTATTCTTGACAATACACACAGGTACTGCTATTCTCTACATTACACACAGGAACTGCTATTCTCTACAATAGACACAGGGACTGCTATTCTCTCCAATACACACAGGGACTGCTATTCTCTACAATACACACAGGGACTGCTATTCTCTATAACACACACAGGGACTGCTATTCTCTTCAATACACACAGGAACTGCTATTCTCTACAATACACACAGGGACGGCTGTTCTCTACAATATGCACAGGGGCTGCTATTCACTGTAATACGCACGGACTGCTGTTCTCGATAGTACGCACAGGGACTGCTGTTCTCGATAGTACGCACAGGGACTGCTATTCTCGAAAATACGCACAGGGAGTGCTGTTCTTTACAATACGCATAGGGAATGCTGTTCACTACAATGCACACAGGGACTGCTATTCTTGAAAATATGCACATAGACTGCGATTCTCTACAA
>NW_025165956.1:0-1657 GCF_004010195.1 Chiloscyllium plagiosum
AGTGTTACATTATTAAGGATGGGGATATTTGTGAAGTCCTCTCCTGCAGTAAGTTGTTTAATGGTCCATCGACATTTATGCTTGGATTTGGCAGGATGACAGAGCTTAGATCTGATTTGTTCGTCGTGGGATCATTTCTGCCTCTGTACCAGATGTTAGTTCTGCTGTTTCGAATGAAACCAGTCAAGTGCGGTAGCTTTAATGGGTTGTCGTCAGGTAAAGGTACACATGGTACTGACCCTGGCATGTTCACCCACACTCGTCACTGAGCCATTGATCGGTTTGATGGTCATGGTGGACTGAGGGATTATCTTGAGGGAAAGGTGACAGATTGTCATTGAATACAATTCTGTTCTGCTGCTGCTGTGTTCTACGGCATAAGATGATAACCCAGTTTAAGCTGCAGTATCTACAATTCTACTGACTATCCCCCAGTTCACACCGAGACTCATTCACCCAACAGCCCTGTACTTCGTGACCTAACCTGGTTTCTGATGCGGCAGCCCTTCCATTTTCATATTCTCATTCTGCTGAAATTCTTTCCTTAGTGTCACGCCTCCAACTTGTTACTTTGACTCAATCAATTTAAGGTACTAATCTGAATATTTTTCTTTCAAAATGCCATCTTCTGTGTTTGAAGTGAATGTGTTTCCCTCTGTTTTTCTCCCTGACCATGATGCAGAGCTCTGCAGTGTCAGTGATGCCAGCCTTATGCAGTGACAGAGTCATGGAACTTGTCACCATGTGTTATCGTTCAGTACCCAGTGTACAGCGCTCCATGTTGGACAGAATGTTTGCGCATCTTTGACATACGTCATTGGAAATTGTTCAAAAACAGAAATTGCTGAATATGTTTCAGCATCTTCTGTAGTGAATGCAGAGTTAAGCTTTCAGGTCCAGTGAACCTTCTACAAAGCTCACAGTTTCTCCAGCAATTTTGATATTTTTATTTCCAGTATCCATAGTTTTTCGTTTAATTGAAAATTTGTTGTGTGCCTATTCATTTCTGGAGAAACTCAGCAGGTCTGTCAGCATCTGCAGAGACAGTGAAACAGAATTAGTATTTCACATTACGTGCGACACTTTCAGAACTGAAAATGATTTGCAAATGGGCTTTTAATCCCTTGCCAGAGATGGGGACTGGATGACATGGATAAGAGCGTGTGGAAAATGATAAAAGAATATAATGGAAAACGGGTTTAAATTAAGATGTGATTGGGGAAAGGGGTTCTCTCTATTTTGTGCAAGATAAGGAAGACACAAGCAGACAAGATCATAGGGAGGCCTGGAGGGGGAATGTTGACTAACTGGTATTATATAGATGTGGCCATAGATACGTTTGCATTGTCGAGATCATCACCCCCTTTAGACAAAGAAATTCAGATGCTTGACTTCTTATTGGCACTAGTAAGCATTTCATGCTGCCTCAGTATTGTAATATGGAGAAAAACAAATAACAGTATGAAGTTTGTGCTGAGTATTGTTTTACTGTCATGTTTAATGTAGTTTCAAATTTGCAGTAATTATCTTTAAATACTTGTTCTTGAAGTTAGTATCAGATGGAGTGTAAAAGTTTGTGGGCTGACATTATAGAAGTATATAAAATCAAGAGAGGTATGGTTCAGGTGAATAGCCAAGGTCTTTTCCACAGCATGGG
>NW_025165957.1:0-1657 GCF_004010195.1 Chiloscyllium plagiosum
CAGCACCTCGCATTTATCCGAATTAAACTCCACTGCAATCTTTGGGATGTAGATACACCCACAGTACTACTAGGAAGGGAATTCCAGAATTTTAACCCAGTGATATGGAAGGAATTATGAAGTAGTTCCAAATCAGAATGGTGCGGTGTGGACGGGAAAATGATGGTGTTTACATACATCTGTTGCTGTTGTCCTTCAAGGTGATAGTGTCATGGGTTTGAAGGTTCTGTCAAAGGACCTTTGGTAAATTGCTATATTCACCAGTGATGCTCTCTGGCAGCAAAGTGAATGTTGAAAATAGTGAATGAGATGTCAGTCTGCCTGGTCTGCTATCTCCTAGATAATGCCAAGCTTCTTGAGTGCGACTGGAGAGCATTCCTTCACCCTCTTCACTTCCAACTTGTAGATGGTGGATAGGCATCGGAGTGACAAAAGGTGAGTAACATCCCAAATAATTCCCAGCCTCTGGCCATCACTTGCAATCTGTGTATTGACATTGCTGTTCCAGTTCTGTTTCTGGTCAGTGGCCAACTCTAGGATGTTGGTAGTGGAGCTTCAGTAATAACAATGCTATATAATACCAAAGCAGATGGTTAGATTCTTGCTTGTTGAAGACAAGGTTTTCCCTGGCACCTGTGTGATGTACATGTTACATGCCATTTGTTGGCCTGAATGTTGTGTAGGTCTTAATGCATATGGGGTCACATATTGTGCTGAATATTGTGCAATCATCAGTGAACTGCCCCACTTTGTGACCTTACGATGAAGGGAAGGTCATTGAAAAAGTAGCTGAAGATGGTTGGGCCTAGCGTGCAAGCCTGAGAAATTCCTGCAGTAATTTCCTGGGAGTGAGATGAATGATCTCCAACAATTACAACTATTTTCCTTTATGCAAGATAACTCCTTTTCAGCAGGTTATTGCTGAATAATTGTCACTTGAAAGCATTGTTCATGACCCTTCCAACAATTTGCAGATATTGCAGCATAAGTTGACAGGGTCATAAATGACAGGGTTAGATTGCTGGAGAAAGTCAGCAGGTTTGCCAGTATCTGTGAAGAGATAAAGTTAACATTTTGAGTGCAATGACACCCTCCAGCATTGAATAGAGAATAAGCAATTTGTTTGAAACAAGTTGGAGTTGAGAGGTCGGGTGACCATTACCTGTCCATACATGTGAAACGCCACAAAGCTAAAAATTAGTCTGCTTGTCTGGACAGAATATTAGCTGTGAATGACCATTTGGGACATTTAAATAAGAAATCATGAAATTCAACAGATCTTTCTTGTGGATTTTTGTGTCAAAACTCACTTTGGAAAGTGTGTTGGGTTTCTATATTTAACTAGAAACTATTCATTACAAATATAAAGTTTTAATCACAGGCAAGCAAAATATGAATTATTAACTGGCATACCTTCTTAAAGGAGAAAGTGAGGTCTGCAGATGCTGGAGATCAGAGCTGAAAATGTGTTGCTGGAAAAGCGCAGCAGGTCAGGCAGCATCCAGGGAACAGGAGAATCGACGTTTCGGGCATAAGCCCTTCTTCAGGAATGAGGAAAGTGTGTCCAGCAGGCTAAGATAAAAGGTAGGGAGGAGGGACTTAGGGAGGGGCGTTGGAAATGCGATGTGGAAAGAGGTCAAGGTGAGGGTGATAGGTC
>NW_025165958.1:0-1657 GCF_004010195.1 Chiloscyllium plagiosum
GTCCTGCATGGGTCCTGAGTATCCTGTGTGGGTCGATGAGTGTCCTGCGTGGGTCCTGAGTGTCCTGTGTGGGTCATTGAGTGTCCTGCGTGGGTCATGCGTGTCCTGCGTGGGTCATTGAGTGTCCTGTGTGGGTCATTGAGTTTCCTGCGTGGGTCCTGAGTGTCCTGCATGGGTCATTGAGTGTCCTGCGTGTTCCAGAGTGTCCTGTGTGGGTCATTGAGTGTCCTGCGTGGGTCCTGAGTGTTTTGTGTGGGTCATTGAGTGTCCTGCGTGGGTCATGAGTGTCCTGTGTGGGTCATTGACCGTCCTGCGTAGTTCATTGAGTGTCCTGTATGGGTCATGAGTGTCCTGTGTGGGTCATTGAATGTCCTGCGTGGGTCATTGACTGTCCTGCGTGGGTCATGAGTGTCCTGTGTGGGTCATTGAGTGTCCTGCTGGGGTCATGAGGGTCCTGCGTGTGTCATTGAGTGTCCTGCGTGGGTCATTGAGTGTCCTGCGTGGGTCCTGAGTGTCCTGTGTGGGTTATTGAGTGTCCTGTGTGGGTCATTGAGTGTCCTGCGTGGGTCATGAGGGTCCTGCATGGGTCATGAGTGTTCTGCGTGGGTCATTGAGTGTCCAGTGTGGGTCATTCAGTGTACTGTGTGGGTTATTGAGTGTCTTGTGTGGGTCATTGAGTGTCCTGCGTGAGTCATTGAGTGTCCTGTGTGTGTCATTGAGTGTCCTGCGTGGGTCATTGAGTCTCCTGCGTGGGTCATGAGTGTCCTGCGTTGGTCATTGAGTGTCATGCGTGGGTTTTGAGTGTCCTGTGTGGGTCATTGAGTGTCCTGCGTGAGTCATTGAGAGTCCTGCGAGGGTCATGAGTGTCCTGCGTGGGTCATTGTGCGTGGGTCATTGAGTGTCCTGCGTGGGTCCTGAGTGTCCTGCGTGTGTCATTGACTGTCTTGTGTGGGTCATTGAGTGTCCTGCGTGGGTCTTGAGTGTCCTGCGTGGGTGATTGAGTGTCCTGCATGGGTCATTGTTTGTCCTGCGTGGGTCATGAGTGTCCTGCGTGGGTCCTTAGTGTCCTGTTTGGGTTATTGAGTGTCCTGCGTTGGTCCTGAGTGTCCTGCGTGGGTCATTTAGTGTCCTGTGTGGGTCATTCAGTGTCCTGCATGGGTCATTGATTGTCCTGTGTGGTTCATGAGTGTCCTGTGTGGGTCATTGAGTGTCCTGCGCGGGTCATGAGTGTCCTGCGTGGGTCATTGAGTTTCCTGCGAGGTCCATGAATGTCCTGCGTGGGTCATTGAGTGTCCTGCGTGGGTCATTGATTGTCCTGTGTGCGTCATTGAGTGTCCTGTGTGTGTTATTGACTGTCCTGCGTGGGTCATTGCGTGTCCTGCGTGTGTCCTGAGTGTCCTGTTTGGGTTATTGAGTGTCTTGCGTTGGTCATGAGTGTCCTGCGTGGGTCATTCAGTGTCCTGTGTGGGTCATTCAGTGTCCTGTATGGGTCATTGAGGGTCCTGTGTGGGTCATTGAGTGTCCTGTGTGGTTCATGAGTGTCCTGCGTGGGTCATTGAGTGTCCTGCGTGGGTCATGAGTGTCCTGCGTGGGTCATTGAGTGTCCTGCTAGGGCCACGAGTGCCCTGTGTGGGTCATTGAGTGTCCTGCGTGGGTC
>NW_025165959.1:0-1657 GCF_004010195.1 Chiloscyllium plagiosum
CCAGAACTGTACACAATACTCCAAGTGCGGCCACATTAGAGTTTTGTACAGCTGCAGCACGACCTCATGGTTCCGGAACTCGATCCCTCTATTAATAAAAGCTAAAACACTACCTGCCTTCTTAACAACCCTGTCAGCCTGGGTGGCAACTTTCAAGGATCTGTGTACCTGGACACCGAGATCTCTCTGCTCCATCTACACTACCAAGAATCTTACCATTAGCCCAGTACTTTGCATTCCTGTTACTCCGACCAAAGTGAATCACCTCACAGTTGTCTGCATTAAACTCCATTTGCCACCTCTCAGCCCAGCTCTGCAGCTTATCTATGTCTCTCTGTAACCTACAACATCCTTCGTCACTATCCACAACTCCACTGACCTTAGTGTCGTCCGCAAATTTACTAAGCCACCCTTCTACGCCCTCATCCAGGTCATTTATAAAAATGATGAACAGCAGTGAACCCAACACCGACCCTGGCGGTACACCACTGGTAACTGGACTCCTGGATGAACATTTCCAATCAACCACCACCCTTGTCTTCTTTCAGCAAACCAATTACTGATCCAAACTGTTATATCTCCCACAATCCCATTCCTCCGCATTTTGTACAATAGCCTGCTGTGGGAAACCTTATCGAATGCCTTTCTTCCTCTCCTGATGTCCCCAACAGTACCCTTCCACTGACACTCTCATTCGTTTGGCTGAACTGATCCTCACACTCAATAATTTCTCCTTCAAATCCTCCCACTTCCTCCAGACCAAAGGGGTAGCCATGGGCAACCGTATGGGCCCCAGCTATGCCTGTCTCTGTCGGCTACGTAGAACAGTCCATCTTCCGTAGTTACACCGGCACCACTACCCACCTCTTCCTCCGCTACATTGATGACTGCATTGGCGCCACCTCATGCTCCCGCGAGGAGGTTGAGCAATTCATCAACTTCACCAGCACATTCCACCATGACCTTAAATTCATCTGGGTCATCTCTGACACCTCCCTCCCCTTCCTGGACCTCTCCATCTCCATCAACAGTGACTGACTCAACACCGACATTCTCTACAAACCCACCGACTCCCACAGCTACCTGGCTTACACCTCTTCCCACCCTATCTCCTGCAAAAATGCCATCCTGTATTCCCAATTCCTCCTCCGCCTCTGCAGTATCTGCTCCCAGGAGGATCAGTTCCACCATAGAACACACCAGATGGCCTCCTTCTTTAAGACCGTAATTTCCCCTCCCATGTGGTTGAAGATGCCCTCCAACGCATCTCATCCACATCCCGCACCTCCGCCCTCGAACCCCAACTCTCTAACAAGGACGGAACCCCCCTGGTCCTCACCTTCCACCCTACCAACCTCTGCATAAACCGCATCATCCACCAATATTTCCGCCACCTACAAACGGACCCCACCACCAGGGATATATTTCCCTCCCCACTCCTTTCCACTTTCCGCAACGACATTCCCTCCGCGACTACCTGGTCAGGGCCCAACAACCCACCCTCCCCTCCCGGCATCATCCTACACCCACACCTCCTCCCTCACCTCCATCCAAGGCCCCAAAGGAGCCTTCCACATACGTCAAAGTTTCGCTTGCACATCCACTAATGTCATTTATTTTATCTGTTGCTCCCGATGCGGTCTCCTCTACATTGGAG
>NW_025165960.1:0-1657 GCF_004010195.1 Chiloscyllium plagiosum
GATATGACGAAACATATTCTGGAACTGTTAACCTTTTTTTCCAAGTCTGTCTGGTTACAAATTCAGTGAACGGGAACGAGAGGATGGTAATATAACACTTTTATTTTGGAAACTGACATCGGGAAAATGTCAGTTACACAGCATTGCGGTAAGAAAAGAACTGATAGAGGCCATGATAGTGGATGAAAGGTATACAAAATGAAGATATAATAGACAGTTAACCTTACTTTTTCACGGTCATGCCATGAATGACAAATTTATTTATGTTCTTTGATGATGTGACACAACCAATGGATGAATGTCGGACTGAGCGTGTTGTACATGTTATTCTTTCACTTGGCGTTTTTCCTCAAATTCGATCAGAAAGTGTCAATTTAACAGTGCGACATATTTGGTATATTGATTTTTATCGCACTGAATTCATTGCAAGTTGTGTTAATTCGTTTGTGTTAAACATGGCAATAAACAGTCATGTGAACGCAAGCCTAATTATTACTCAGTTACTGTTGGCAATGTAAACACTGATGATTCCTAACATGTGACTGATGCAGAATCTTCCAAATCCTATCTTGGGATAATTTGAGTTCCAATTATTTCAACGAACTTTTATGAACGCTTAACAAACGGCCACCACTACATTCTGCAGAAAATGTATGCCCCACCAAGAGGGGTACCATATGCTATTTATTACACAGCACTGGCGACGATTGGTGTTCTACATAACCTTTCCCAGGTCACGATATATTATCCTTCTGTCCATTTTCTCACAAAGGCCAGAATTATGGAACTATAGTTTAAAGACTGAATGAAGAGAAAGACAGAATCCATTTGTATTCTGTCTTGCGGAAGGGTCACTCGATCCGAAACATTAACTCTGACATGTCTCCACAGATGCTGCAAGACCAGCAGATTTTACTCGTCAACAATTTCTGTTTCTGTTACGTTTCTGGCAAATAATCAGTTGAAAATTAAACGTTTGAAGTATTGAAAATAACTGCAAAAACATGGTTTAATGAATTGGATATGGTTGGGATAAGAACGAAAAAGAAACTGCGGCTGCTATAAGTCAGAGCCAAAAAAAAAACAGAAGTTGCTGTAAATTTTAGCAGGTCTGGCAGCATTTGTAAAGGAAAACCAGAATTAACATTAGAAATAATCGAGGACACAGATCTAATGCATCTAATGCCAAAAAGAATAACTCAAATTATCAGCATAAAGGAAACTTCAGGAAAGACGCAAACCAACTCCGAGAAAACGTGATTGGAAGAAAGGTTTTGAACCTCTTTGACATTTATACAATGAAAGATCAATCAGTTTTCGCTTGAGTACAGACGGACGAACAAGGAATCTAATGGCGACTTATAAAATTCTAACAGGACTAGATAGGGTAGACGCCGGAGGAGGTTTCCGACGGTGGTGAGTCCAAAACCTCGGCAGGTTCAGGGTGGAGGAGATATTTATTCACCAAGGTAAGCCTGTGAAATTAATTATAGAAAAAGTAGTTGATGACAAAAATTGAATGCTTTTCAGAGGCGGTTAGATATCGCACTTCAGGCAAATGTGATAAATGGTGATGAGGAGGAAACAGGATTATGCTATTGAGTTGAATGAACTGCCCTGATCATGATGAATGTTTGAACATGTGCGAAGGGCGAAA
>NW_025165961.1:0-1657 GCF_004010195.1 Chiloscyllium plagiosum
GGGTGGCAACCTAGAGTAATCTATGTACGTGGAGCCCAAGCTCACACTGCCTCCACACTGCCACGAATCCTGTCTTTAACCCTGTAATCAGCATTCAAATTCAACCTTCCAAAATGAATCACTTCACATTTATCCAGGTTGAACTCTATCTACCACTTCTCAGCCCAGCTCTGCATCGTCAATGTGTTCTTGAAGCCTGCAACAGCCCTCGACACTATCAACAACACCAACGACCTTTGTGTCATCGGCAAACTTACTAATGCACCCTTCCGCTTCTTCATCCAAGTAACATAATACCTACAAGCAGAGACCCAAGAACAGATCGATGTGGGACATCACTGGTCATCTACCTCCAGGTGGAATACTTTCTATCCACTACCACTCGCTGTCTTCTATCGGCCAGCCAATTCTGTATCCAGACAGCCACATTTCCCTGTATCCCATACCTTCTTACTTTCTGAATGAGACTACAATGAAGAACCTTATCAAAGGGCTTACTGAAATCCATATACACCACATCCACTGTTTGACATTTGTCAACTTGTCACATCCTCAAAGAACTCAATAAGGCTTGAGACATGACCTGCCCCTCACAAAGTCATGCTGACCACCCTTAATTAAATTGTTTTTTCCAAATAGTCATAAATCCTATCTCTCAGAATCCTTTCCAGTGCCTTGCTTACCACAGACATAAGACTGACTGGTCTGTAATTCCCAGGGATTTCCCTATTCCCTTTCTTGAACAGAGGAACAACATTCACCTCCCTCAATCACCCAGTGCTACTGCCTGTGGAGAGTGAGAATGCAAAGATCATCGCCAGAGGCACAGAAATCTAATTCCTCACTTCACATAGTACCCTTTGATTTATCTGGTCCAACACTGGGGACTTATCTATCTTGATGTTTCCTCGAATTTCCAGCACCCAGATTTCTTAATATCAATCTGTTCAATCTTATTAACCTGGTCCACGGTGTTCTCACTATCAACACAGCCCCTCTCTCCAGTTTTGTGAATCAGGTGAAGGAGCCTTGGATGAATCAAAAAACTAATTTAGGGCCTCCCTGATCTCTTCAGACCCCAGGCACAAGTTCTCTCCACTATCCCTGATCAGTCCTACCCACTCTGATCATTCTCTTATTTCTCACCTAAGTGCAGAACACTTTTGGGTTTTCCCTAATCCTTCCGGTCAAGGTTTTTCATGCCCCCTCCAAGCTCGCCTCAGTCCATTTTTGAGTTATTTTCTAACTACCCTGTAATCCTCTAAAGCTGTGCCAGATCCTAGCTACCTCAACCTTAAATAAGCGTCCTTCTTCCTCCTGACGAGAAGCTCCTCTGATCCTATCATCCAAGGCTCCTTCACATTACCATTCCTTGTCTGTCTCAGTGGAACAAAATTATACAACACTCACAACAAGTGCTCCTTAAATATCCTCCATATTTCTTGTTGTACATTTCCCGTAGAACAACTGTTCACAATTTATACTCCCTAGCTCCTGTCTAATAGCAGTATAATTTCCCCTCCACCAATTAAATACCTTCCCATACTATCTGTTCCTATTCCTGTCCATAGCTATGGTAAATGTGAGGCAGTTGTAGTCACAGACACCGAAATGCTCTCCCACAAAGAGATCTGACACCTGGCCTGGCTCATTGCCT
>NW_025165962.1:0-1657 GCF_004010195.1 Chiloscyllium plagiosum
CAATGCCAAATCAAGAACGCAAAGTGAGACATCCTTCTCCACATTTTAGCAGGCGTGTATTGCATTACAAACAAAACTAAATGAAAATGCAATGTCGCGATTATGAGAACAGATATAAAGAGATAAAGAATAATAAAACAAAACAACATAATTCTGTAATCAAGTACAATCAAAACGATCATAAAAGCCCTGCCACGAACAAACAACAACAGAAATAAATTTCCGCCTATCAAAGGAATGCATTGTATTCACTGTTTTCAAAACTGGATTGCTGTGTATTGGAAGGAACATTGCAAATTTCGTTCAAAAGTATGAAACAGTTCAATTGTGTTTGTAAGGTTATCTCTTAATTTCCAAGAAAGGCCTTTTAAATTCTGCACTTTGATATTAGACAGAAGTTGAAGGCCTTGTTCGATTGATCTGCTCAGTCGGCTGTCGGGAAGATTAAAGTATTTTAAAGTTAATCTACCTTGTTGCCATTTCCCTATAACCTTTCAATTCCCCCATAAAATCATGTTATCTCAGTCTTGAATACACTTAAGAATCCAACATCCACAGATGTGTGTGGTAAATTAATCCAGAAATTCGAGACCCTCCATGTGTTGCGACAAGTGGTAATCCCCTCTGCTAATTTAAACCAACCACAGAGAAAACACGCGGACAGTGCTGTTACCTGTTCAAATTCAAGAGGCAAAGAACTATGCCTGAGGTCACTATTTATTTAATAATTAACAATTGTCTTTTTTAAGACCAACAGACAATATGAAAACCAACAACTATATTGAACTGCTTACTGCTAAACCCATCTTTCTCCTCCTACTCTACAATACTCGTCTGATAAAGAAAGAGATTAAGACTGACAAAAGAAAATTATATTTCAAAACCAATTAGCTTTGCTGATTCTGGTCTGTAAATTTTCCGCTGTAGATTCTCTCAGGGCAGCCTCGATATTTTGCTGCGTGAAATCCCCCACAGGCAGGTAGTTTGATGAGAGCTCTTCAGCTTGCGCTCTAGATTTGTTGGTGTTTCGCAGTTCTGCCGCAAACTGTTCAGTCTGTCCGATGTTATACCTAAAACATAAGATTGTTTTAATATTATCAAAATACTAAATAAAAATTTGATTGGATTTTGATATATTGGGGTATAACTTAAACTGATTGGCCGAATTTGAGTGTGTTTTTTTTATAGCAACCCAACTGCTGCTCTTTGTTTTGATCAAGTGTTATATTGTTACCTTGCTCAGGACAAGCTGCACTTTGGGTCAGTCCTTGCTAGCTTTTCAACTCTCGTCAAGGTACAGTACATTTCTCGCCTTTCATAACATAAGGGAGGGAAGTCCTCCACCAAGTTTTCTTAAATTGACATTCTTTATTCTGAAGTAAGAGATTCTAATGTTGCACTTTCTAACAAGGTTACAACCTGTCCATATCACATACCCCCTCTATTCCCTAAAGAATCATGAATATTAAAATACATAGAATTTCACTCATCGAATCTTTGATGAATACAGGCAACATGCACACCTCCTCATGGACAACGTTTCTCATAACTGGTATCCAACCACTGAACCATCTCTGGGTGAAACTTATTGCCAAGGGCTGATTTCCAATCGTACTGGAGAGGACCTGATAGTAGTTGCAAACGAGGCTGCCAATTG
>NW_025165963.1:0-1657 GCF_004010195.1 Chiloscyllium plagiosum
TACTACAATTCTCTAATTTAGTGCGAAACTGTAACAACTCTCCCATTATCTGTCGTGCTGTTCCAAATTGTCATATTTAGTTCAGCCTTTGCCCAGTTCTCCCATTTCGAGCTGCACTGCCCCAATTCTCCCATTTGATGCTACACTGAACCAATTTTCCCATTATCTGATGCTCTGTTTCAAATTCCAGTGGTGCAAGGAACTGAATCTCCGATTTACTGATGCTTACACCATTTCTTCAATTCTCTAATCTTGGCAATCCTTTCTTCAAATCTCCAAATTATCCATCCTACACATATCCTGCTTTAGTGGTGAACTGCAGGAAATCTCCCATTTCCTGGTGCACTGTATTGAATCTCCACCACTAATCCTTTGCAACATTTGTCCTATTTACTGATCTACTCCCGGGTTCTCCCATGTGCAGCAATTCTCGAAGTTATCAGCAACTGCACAAGGTTTATCATTTACTGATGCCCCGCATCAATTCTTCATTTCAGTGTTCCTTACAACCATTTCGCCCAATTACTGATCTCCTGAACACGTCCTCCACTCAGTGTTGCCCTACACCAAGCCTTATTTGATTGATGCCCTCGCCAAATTAAGGTGTGCCCTACGCTAATTCAGACATTCTGCATTGTCCTGCTCCAATTCTCCCATTTAGTGCTACAACTGCCCCAAACCACGCATTTAGATCTAAACTACACAATTTTCCCCATTATTTGATGCTCTGTCCCAAATTCTCATATTTAAATAATCCCTTGCCCAATTCTTCCATTTAGTAGTTCCTTGCAATGATTCTCCAATTTAGTGAAGCGTTGCCAGAATTCTTAAATTTAGGCAAGTTGGACCGAAGTTTGTGTTTCTGCACTGTACATCTCTATGGCTCTATTCAGGTCTCCACTGCACCAATTCTCCCATTTGACAATCCTGCACAAATCCAGGAAATGGAACAATTCTCCCTTTGATTATTATCTTGCCCCACTTCTCCCACTTACAGTTTAATGGCATCTGCATGAATTCTCCAATTATTGATGCCTTGAATTTCCTTCCATTTAGTTGATCCAGAGACATTTCTTCCAAGTGCTGGTGCCCTGCTGAATAGTTTTCATTTAGTGGTGCACTGAACTGAATCTCTAATTCTCTGATGTTTGCAACATTTCTTCTTTTTCCTGGTTCCCTGGCCCTATCCCCAATTTAGAAATGCACTGCTCCAATTCTGAAATATGTTGGCACTTCCACCAATTGTATAATATGATGGCACTGTGCACCGAATCTCTCAATTATTGATTAACTCATACCTTTATACTACTTCTTGAATTATGGACGTCCTGATAAAGTTTTCCACTCAGTATTGCCAACCGTCACATTGACCGGTTCGCTCGCCTAATTTAGGGGTGCCCTCCTCTAATTCGTCCATCTAGAATAGTCGTGCCCCAATTATCTCATTTAGTGCTGTACTGCATCAATTCTCCCATTATCTGATGCCCTGTTCCAAATTTTCATATTTAGTTAAGCCTTTGCCCAATTCTCCCATTTCGTGCTCCACAGCCCCAATTCTCCCATTTACTGCTACACTGCACCAATTCTCCCATTATCTGATGCTCTGTTTCAAATTCCACTGGTACACGGAACTGAGTCTCCAATTTACTGAAGCTTA
>NW_025165964.1:0-1657 GCF_004010195.1 Chiloscyllium plagiosum
AAAGTACGTTCAGGCGGTCTGAGAAATCACATTCAGGCGGTCTTAGAAACTACGTTAAGGCGGTCTGAGAAACTACGCTCAGGCAGTCTGAGAAACTACATTCAGGCAGTTTGAGAAACTACGTTCAGGCGGTCTGAGAAACTACATTCAGTTGGTCTGAGAAACAACATTCAGGCAGGTTGGCACACTATATCCAGGCAGTCTGAGAAACTACGTTAAGGCTGTGTGTGACACGGTATTCGGGCAGTCTGAGAAACTGCGCTCAGGTGGTCTGAGAAACTACGTTCAGGCAGTCTGAGAAACCACGCTCAGGCGGTCTGAGAAACTATATTCAGGCAGTCTGAGAAGCTACGTTCAGGCTGTTTGAGAAACTACGTTCAGGCGGTCTGAGAAACTTCGCTCAGGCAGTCTGAGAATCTACATTCTAGCTGCTTGAGAACCGATATTCAGGCAATCTGAGAAACTATGTTTAGGCAGTCTGGGAAACTACATTCAGGCGGTTTGAGAAATTACATTCAGGCTGTCTGAGAAACTATGCACAGGCGGTCTGAAAAACTACATTCAGGCGGTCTGCGAAAATATGCTCAGGTGGTCTGAGAAACTACGTTCAGGCAGTCTGAGAAATTACGATCTGATGGTCTGAGAAACTATGTAATGGCAGTCTGAGAATCTACGTACAGGCAGTCTGAGAAACTACATTCAGGCGGTCTGAGAAACTACGTACAGGCAGTCTGAGAAACTATGTTCAGGTGGTCTGCGAAACTATATTCAGGCAGTCTGAGAAACTACATTCAGGCGGTGTGAGAAACTATGTTCAGGCAGTCTGCGAAACTACGTATAGGCAGTCTGAGAAATACATTTAGCCGTTCTCAGAAACTACATTCAGGCAGTCTGAGAAACTACATTCAGGCGGTCTGAGAAACTACATTCAGGCAGTCTGAAAAACTACGTTCAGGCAGTCTGAAAAACTACATTCAGGCGGTCTGAAAAACTACGTTCAGGCGGTCTGAAAAACTACGTTCAGGCGGTCTGAGAAACTACATTCAGGCGGACTGAGAAACTACGTTAAGGTCGTCAGAGAAACTAAGTTCAGGCGGTCTGAGAAACTACGTTTAGGCAGTCTGAGAAACTACATTCAGGCAGTCTGAGAAACTACGTTCAGGCGGTCGGCGAAAATATGCTCAGGTGGTCTGGAAACTATGTTAAGGCAGTCAGAGAAATTATGATTTGTTGGTCTGAGAATGTACGCACAGGCAGTCTGAGAAACTACATTCAGGCGGTCTGAGATACTACATTCAGGCAGTCTGAGAAACTATGCTCAGGCATTTTGAGAAACTACATTCTGGAAGTTTGAGACTCTACATTCAGGCAGTCTGAGAAACTACATTCAGGCGGTGTGAGAAACTATATTCAGGCAGTCTGAGAAATTACGATCTGATGGTTTGAGAGACTACGCACAGGCAGTCTGAGAAACTACGCTCAGGGGGTCCGAGACACTACATTCAGGCGGTCTGAGAAACTACGTACAGGCGGTGTGAGAAACTACCTTCAGGCAGTCTGAGAAACTATATTCAGGCAGTCTGAGAAAATATATTCAGGCAGTCTGAGTAAACTAGTTCAGGCAGTCTCAGAAACTACATTCAGGCAGTTTGAGAAA
>NW_025165965.1:0-1657 GCF_004010195.1 Chiloscyllium plagiosum
ATTACAAATTCCTTACAATGTACGAAGCTATGGGATCAGTGACAGCATCACCTCCAGCATCACCCCCAGCACTAACAGGGACCGGCAGATCCAGAGACTGGGAGCTCGGGAGAAGAGAGATTCGAATCTGAGAACAATAGATTGGAATTTTACAACCATGGGTTGGAATCTGAACACAGAAGATCGGAATTTTACAACAATGGGCAGGAGTTTCTCAGCAACAATTGATTATATTTCTGCAAATTACCACTTGTTGTCATTAACAACCCAGATCAATTATATAGTCTTGGTTATTCAACACATTTACTATCCCATCCTTGTTATTGTTGGTGTTCCTGGTAAGTCTCTAACTGTTAATGAACTCTTATAATTAACTTCAATTGCATCGCTTTTCCTGCCAGTTCCTCTGTCCTCTTTGCTGCTGTTGCTGGCATTCCTGCTAAGTGTCAAAGTCTCCCCATGAGATCTGTAAATCATATTTCACCGTAGAAATGTTCTTATCATTTCAAACTGGAAAGACCAAAGTCATTGTCTTTCGTTCCTACCTTAAACTTTAATCCCGATCCACTGACTCCAAACCCATCCTTGGCCAATTCATGAGGATCAGTGAGATTATTCAGAATCTTACAGATCCATTTGACACCGAGTTGGGTCACCCTCGTGTTCATTCCTGGCACTGACTCGGGTGACCACTGTTCCCAACATGTATCTCATTACAGGAAGCTTTTCAGTCAACTCACTTTCCCAGTTCCCCATCCTGACCAACATTTCCTGATCCCCATCCTCCTCCACCCCTCGACATCAGGGTGAAACAAATACCCTCTCTCAGAACTGGCTGCCACAGGATATATTATATATATATATATTATATTATACATTCACATTATATATTAATAATCTGGATGAAGGGACTGGGGGCATTCTAGGGATGTTTGCCGATGATACAAAGTTCGGTGGACAGGCAGGTAGTACTGAGGAAGTGGGGAGGCTGCAGAAGGATCTAGACAGTTTGGAAGAGTGGTCCAGGGAATGGCTGATGGAATTCAATGTGAGCAAATGCGAGGTCTTGCACTTTGGAAAAAAGAATACAAGCATGGACTACTTTCTAAACAGTGAGAAAATGTGTAAAGCCCAAGTACAGAGGGATCTGGGAGTGCTAGTTGAGGATTCTCTAAAGGTAAACATACAGGTTGAGTCCGTGATGAAGAAAGCGAATGCAATGTTGTCAATTATCTCAAGAGAGTTGGAATATAAAAGCCCTGTTGTGCTACTGAGACTTTATAAAGCTCTGGTTAGGCCCCATTTGGAGTACTGTGTCCAGTTTTGGTCCCACACCTCAGGAAGGACATACTGGCACTGGAGCGTGTCCAGCGGAGATTCATACAGATGATCCCTGGAATGGTCGGTCGAACATATGAGGAACGGCTGAGGATCCTGGGATTATATTCATTGGAGTTTCGAAGATTAAGGGGAGATCTAATAGAAACTTACAAGATAATACATGGCTTGGAGAGGGTGGACACTAGGAAATTGTTTCCGTTAGGCGAGGAGACTAGGACCCGTGGGCACAGCCTTAGAATTAGAGGGAGTAAATTCAGAACAGAAATACAGAGACATTTCTTTAGCCAGAGAGTGGTGGACCTGTGGAATTCATTGC
>NW_025165966.1:0-1657 GCF_004010195.1 Chiloscyllium plagiosum
TCCCTCAGTACCTCAGAAATTGCTCCCTTAATAATCAGAAAGTGCTCCCTCAATACCACTGAAAGTGCACCCTAAGGACCTAAGATAGTTCTCCCTCAATACCTCAGATAGTTCTCCCTCAAATCCGCCGAAAGTGCTCCCTCAATACCTCAGATAGTTCTCCCTCAATACCTCAGATACTGCTCCCTCAATACCTCAGATAGTGCTCCCTCAATACCTCTGAAAGCGCTCCCGCAGTACCTCAGATAGTACTCCCTCAGAACCTCAGATAGTCCTTCCTCAGTACGTCAGAACGTGCTCCCTCAATACCTCAGAAAGAGCTCCCTCAGTACCTCAGATAGTTCTCCCTCAGTACCTCAGATAGTTCTCCCTAAGTACCTCAGAGTTGCTTCCTCAATACCTCAGAACTTGTTCCCTCAGTACCTCATTTAGTGCTCCCTCAATACCGTAGAAAGTGTTCCCACAGTACCACAGAAAGTGCTTCCTCAATACCTCAGAAAGTGCTCCATCAATACCTCAGATAGTTCTCCCTCAGTACCTCATAGACTGCGTCCTCAATACCTCAGAAAGTGCTCACTCAGTTCCTCAGACAGTGCTCCCACAATACTCCGAAAGTGCTCCCTCAATACCTCAGAAAGTGCTTCCTCAATATCTCAGATAGTGCTCCCTCAATACCTCAGAAAGTGCTTCCTCAATACCTCAGAAAGTGCTTCCGCAATACCTGAGAAAGTGCTCACTCAGTACCTCAGACTGAGCTTCCTCAATACCTCCGAAAGTGCTCACCCAAAACTTCAGAAAGTGGTCCCTCAGTACCTTTGATAGTTCTCCCTCAGTACCTCAGATAGTACTCCCTCAGAACCTCAGATAGTGCTTCATAAGTACGTTAGAAAGTGCTCCCTCAATACCTCAGAAACTGCTAACTCAGTACCTCAGGTAGTTCTCCCTCAGTACCTCAGATAGTTCTCGCTCAGTACCTCAGAAAGTGCTCCCTCGGTACCTCAGATAGTGCTCCCTCAGTACCTCAGATAGTTTTCCCTCAGTACCTCAGATAGTGCTCCCTCAATACCTCAGAAATTGCTCCCTCAATACCTCAGAAAGTGCCCCTCGGTACCTCAGATAGTGCTCCCTCAGTACCTCAGATAGTTCTCCCTCAGTACCACAGATAGTTTTCCCTCAGTACCTCAGATAGTGCTCCCTCAATACCTCAGAAATTGCTCCCTCAATACCTCAGAAAGTGCTCCCTCAATACCTCAGATAATGCTCCCTCAATACCTCAGAAAGTGCTTCCTCAATACCTCAGAAAGTGCTCTCTCAATACTTCAGATAACGCTCTCTCAATACCTCAGAAATTGCTCGCTCAATACCTCAGATAGTTCTCCCTTAGTACCTCAGAGTGTGCTCCCTGAATACCTCAGAAAGTGCTCCCTCAGTACCTCAGATAGTTCTCGAGTGCTCCCTCAATACCTCTGAAAGTGCACCCTAAATACCTAAGATAGTTCTCCCTCAATACCTTAGATAGTTCTCCCTCAAAACCTCTGAAAGTGCTCCCTCAATACCTCTGAAAGCGCTACCGCAGTACCTCAGATAGTACTCCATCAGAACCTCAAAAAATTCTTACTCATTGCGTCAGAAATTGCTCCCTCAATATCTCAGAAAC
>NW_025165967.1:0-1657 GCF_004010195.1 Chiloscyllium plagiosum
CAAAGAGATTCTACAGCATACAAGTACAAAAAAAAGCAACTAGAGAGACAATAAGGCCCCTCAAAGATCAAGAAGGCCAATCATGCCTGGAACCACAGGAGGTGAGCGCGACCTGAAATGAATATTTCATGTCAACACATACTGTGGACAAGGAAACAAAGGGAGAGAAACAATGATGTCCTGAAAAGAGTCCCCATTACAGAAGAGCTGGTGCCGGAGATGTTAGGACACAAAGGTAGAGAACGCCCGAGGTCCTGAACAAGTGTATGCTACAACATTGTGGCAAAGTCGCAGCGGGGACAGTGGCAGAGATATTTGTATCATTGTCCTTCGTATTTCCATTGGGCGAGGTGGCTGAGGGGTGACCTTATAAATGTTTATAAAAACATGAGGGGTATACGTAATGTGAAGAGTAAAGGTCTCTACTTCACGGTAGGGGAATCCATAACTAGAGGGCAGAAATATGAGGTGAGAGCGGAAATACTTAAAAGCGACCAGAGGAGAACATTTCGCCACAGAAAATGGTGCATGTATGGAATGGGCGTCTGGGGAAAGGGTAGAGAAAATTAAAATTACAACTTGCAAAGACATTTGGGCAAATACATGGAGAAGTGAAGGTTTGAAGGGATATGGACCAAACACATGCAAATGCGATTCGTTCATGAACAGTGGTCAGCATGGACTAGTTGGATGGAAGGAACCGTTTCCATGCTGCATGCCTCTGTTTCTAGTTATTGGAGGAGGAGTCTACAGAGATAAGGTATGGTGTAGACACTGAAGAAAGTTACAGAGATAGGAATAATAGTTTGAAATGCAGTACATTTCAAATATGGGGAGGGACTATAGGGGAGGTGGAGGTTTCAGGGACAGGAACTGTTATAGGAGTTACAAATTATTAAAGACACTGGTCCATGAGACATAGTATATGTACAGTGTTGGAGGGGGAACACAGAACAGAAAGATTCCAGGCAGTATTCTCACCCACTCGTGAGAAGCCTGCTTTCCCCTCTGTTGTCCTTGTGCTCACTAAGACATAACAGGCCTGCATTGATAACTGAGACACTCCCGATACTGTCTCAGAACAACAAAATTTACAGTCGACGTGGTGATTGAGCCTGGGGTTTGTCTGTACACTGCTCCTCTTCCAGTACTGTTTGCCGATGTTTGGAAGCTCTCGCTGCTCTCTGCTCTGTGCACGGTGAGTGATCTTACCTCAGTGCAGGATTTATTGAAGGCTCCAGATCTCCCTGCCCTTTGAAGATGGATCGTCAGCCAGAGAAACAATGTGGTGATGGATGGGATACCCAGCAGCTGGGAAATCTATTGAGTCAGGAACTTCCTGAGTAGCTACAGAAGACAGAAATATAGAAAGAATGGGAACTTAGACTGATGCAATGAGGGTTAGACACGGAGAATAGTACTGTGTCCCACGGAGATCTGGAAAATCCCAGTCTCCATTCCTGGCCTGTGCTGCTGCGTCTCTCTGGAGTGCAGAATTCTGCTGGCTCTGGATCTGGAGTAGCTGCAAGAGTGAGAGACGCTGACAGAGGCAGCAATTAGACACACACAGTGAGGGATACCACATGGAGAGAGACTGAGTGATATCACCAGAGTGCCGGAAGGCAACAGGATCAAACAATCATGAAGAAAAAACAGG
>NW_025165968.1:0-1657 GCF_004010195.1 Chiloscyllium plagiosum
ACATGGTATTTCCCGGAAAGATTGTCCATTATGATCAGTCGAGGAAATTTGACATTTTCCATTCTCTCAACCTCATTCCCATTGATGTAGATGGAAGCGTGTTGTTCTCCTTTCCTTCTGAAGTCAATTATGTGTTATTTAATTGTACCAAAATTGAGAGAGAGAGACGCTGTTCTCATTGCACCACGTCAATGATCTCTCTATCTCCCTTCTGTCTTTTCATTCATCGTTGACAAATTCCCCTCCTGTTACAGTGCTGTCGTCAGTGAATGTATAGATGGTGTTCGTTCGGGATTCGTGGGTGTAAAGGGAGTACAGTAACTGGTTGAGCACTCATTATTGGGGGACGCAAGTGGTGAAGTTTATTCGGGAGAAGGTGCAGTTGCCTATCTTCAATGATTGGTATCTGTGGGTCAGACAGCTGCGGATCCAGTTGCAAAGGGTAGAATCATGACCAATGTCACAGGGTTTTGAGTTCAATGTGGAGAGGATAAGAGTGTTGAAGGCAGAGGGGTAGTCAATGAGCAGGAGACTGACAAAAGTGTCCTTGTCCAGATGTTCAAGGGGTGCAGGGCGAGAGATATTTCACCCACTGTGGACCTGTTACTTTAAAGGCAAATGTTAAGTGACATAGGCAGGCTGGGAGAATGGAGTTGATGTGGACCCTCACCAGCTTCTCGAAGCACTTCATGATTATTGTGCTCAGGCCACTGGTCCGTCCTCATTAAGGAACAATGCATGAGTTTTGTTTCCTCACTTACGAAGATGATGGTGGTATTCTTGAAGCAGGTTGGGACTTCAGCTTGAAGACGAGAGAGTTTGAAGATGTCGGAGAATTTTCCGCTAGCTGGTCCACACTGGAGCTGAGTGCCTGGCGGAGACAGTGTTTAGGCCAAGCAGCGTCCTTAGGGTTATTCCCAGGAGGACTGATCTGATTTCTACAGCAATGACTAACAACTTGAAGCATTGACATGTAAGAGGATTATTTGATGATGTAAAGTCTCCTTACTAGCAAAACTTGTCTCATTATTCAATTTCCCCTCTTGACAAATTCACAAAATGCATTGGCTATCTAGGGAACGTGGCATGGCTCTCAGAGAGGGACAGGATGAACGCTGTTTCCGATTGGTTACAAACGACCATGGTGTTCGATTAGACCAAATACCATCTCAGGGCAAGATGCACAGGCTCCTGTTGTATGGGCCTTGCCCATGAACTTTGGCATCTGGCATTTGCTGGTCCACAGACCAGGGATCGACCATAGTCTGGTGCGGGGGGGGGGGTGCGGTGGGGAGTTCTCTTTGCGTATGCAATCCAGTGACTTAGTTTCAACAGTCCTTTGGCTACAAAGTGTCCAGTTCGGGGATTGGGAACTGTTGTCACAGGAAGAAGAGTTTGCAATTCTTCACCTCTGAGGGCTGTGCATTGGGAAGTCTGGGAGATTGCAGTTGTGAGCGAGGATGGGTGATAACACTCTATGCAATGGTGAATAAAATGAATCTTGGATGGGAAGGGATTCCATAAAGTTGTTGGATGAGGTGTGACGGTGTTAGCAGCACAGCCTTACCTCTGCAAACCTTGTTCCTCGTCCTTCCACATGCGACACCAGGCTCTCAGTACACAAATTGATTCTATGTAACCATGTCGTTCGGCATCA
>NW_025165969.1:0-1657 GCF_004010195.1 Chiloscyllium plagiosum
AAGTGCTCCCTCAGTACCTCAGGTAGTGCTCCCCCAATACCTCAGAACTTGCTCCCTCAGTCCCTCAGATAGTTCTCCCTCAGTACCTCAGAAAGTGCTTCCTCAATACCTCAGAAAGTGCTCCCTCAATACTTCAGAAAGTGGTCCCTTAGTATCTCAGATAGATCTTCCTCAGTACCCCAGATAGTACTCGCTCAGGACCTCAGATAGTGCTTCCTCAGTAATACCTAAGAAAGTGCTTCCTCAATACCTCAGAAAGTGCTCCCTCAGTACCTCAGATAGTCCGCCCTCAATACCTCAGATAGTGGTCCCTCAATACCTCAGATAGTTCTCCCTCAGTACCTCATGTGCTTCCTCAATACCTCAGATAGTGCTACCTCAGTACCTCAGATAGTTTTCCCTCAGAAACTCAGAAAGTGCTCCATCAATACCTCAGATACTTCTCCCTCAGCACCTCAGATACTTCTTCCTCAGTACCTCAGAAAGTGCTCCCCCAATACCTCAGAAAGTGCTTCCTCAATACCTCAGAAAGTGCACCCTCAGTACCTCAGATAGTGCTCCCAGAATACCTCAGAAAGTGCTCCCTCAATACCTCAGAAAGTGCTTCCTCAATACATCAGATTGTGTTTCCTCAATACGTCAGAAAGTGCTTCCTCAATACCTCAGAAAATGCTCCCTCATTACCTCAGATAGTGCTCCCCCAATACCTCAGAAACTGCTTCATAAATACCTCAGATAGTTCTCCCTCAGTACCTCTGAGTGTGCTTTCTCAATAACTCAGAAAGTGCTTCCTCAATACCTCAGAAAGTGCTCCGTCATTACCTCAGATAGTGCTCCGTCAATACCTCAGAAATTTCTCCATCAATACCTCAGAATGTGATTCCTGAATACCTCAGAAAGTGCTTCCTCAATACCTCAGAAAGTGCAAACTCAATACCTCAGAAACTCCCTCAATACCTCAGATAGTGCTCCCTGAATACCTCAGATAGATCTCCCTCAGTACCTCAGAATGTGATCCCTCAATACCTCAGATAATGCTCCCTCAATATCTCAGAAAGTGCTCGCTCAATACCTCAGATAGTTCTCCCACAATGCCTCAGAAAGTGCTCCCTGAATACCTCAGAAAGTGCTTCCTCAATACCTCAGAAAGTGCTCCCTCAATGCCTCAGAAAGTGCTTCCTCTGTACCTCAGAAAGCGCTCCCTCAGTAACTCAGATAGTCCGCCCTCTATACCTCAGAAAGTGCTCCATCAATACCTCAGAAAGTGCTTCCACAATACCTCAGAAAGTGCTTCCTCAATATCTCAGAAATTGCTCGCTGAGTACCTCAGATAGTGCTCCCTCAATACCTCAGAACTTGCTCCCTCAGTACCTCAGATAGTTCTCCCTCAGTACCTCAGAAAGTGCTTCCTCAATACCTCAGAAAGTGCTCCCTGAATATACCTCAGAAAGTGCTCCCTTCAGACCTCAGGAAGTGCTTCCTCAATACCTCAGAAAGTGCTCCCTCAATACTTCAGAAAGTGGTCCCTCAGTACCTCAGATAGTTCTCCCTCAGTACCTCAGATACTACTCGTTCAGGACCTCAGATAGTGCTTCCTCAGTACTCCGAAAGTTCTCCCTCAGTCCCTCAGATAGTTCTACATCAGTACTTCAGAAAG
>NW_025165970.1:0-1657 GCF_004010195.1 Chiloscyllium plagiosum
GAAGGTGAAAACCAACAGGGATTCATTCAGAGATGGGGAGGGACAGGGCAGCTGCTCACAGCACCATCCAAACTGATGTCTTATCCATGGACTGATCTAAATGTCCTTTAAACGTTGTAACTGTCCCTCATTTCACCACTTCCTCTGGAAGTTCATTCCACACCCAAGCCAGCTTCTGTCTAAAATAATTACCGCTCATGACTTTTGTAAATCTTTTTCCTCGCACCTTAAAATATCCCTCAGTTTTGAATCCCCAACTCTAGAGAAAAGACATCAGCCCTTCAGCTTATCTGTACTCCTCATTATTTTGTAAACCTCTGTAAAGTTGCCCCTTAATCTCATCCTCTTCAGTGAAAAAAGTCTCAGCCTATCCAGCCACTCCTTATCGATCACTTCCTCCATTCCCAACAACATCCAGATTACTCTCCTCTGAACCCTCTCCAGCTTAATAATATCAAGGTCAATAACATTGACGTGAAAAGTCAATGTGTTTTATAAGTGTAGGGGAGACCAAAACTAGAGGGAATAGCTTTAAGGTGAGAGGGAAACATTTAAAGGTTACCTAAGGGGCAGCTTTTTCACCCAGAGGGTGGTGTGCCTATGGAATGAGCGGGCAGGATGACCAGACTGGACACAGCATTCCAGAAGAGGTCTCACCAATGTCCTGTACAACCACAACATGACGTCCCAATTCCGATACTCAAAGGTCTGACCAATGAAGACAAGTGCGTTAAACACCTTCTTAACCACACTATCTGTATGAGATGCAAATTTTAAAGGACTATGCCTGACGGCCTAGGTCTCTGTTCTGCAACACTACCAAAGGCCCTGCTTTTGATTGTATAGGTCCTGCTCTTGTTTGATTTACCAAATCCAATACCTCGCATTAATTCAAACTAAGCTCCACTTGCCACTCTTCAACCCAGTGAGTGATGTTACCACGTACTCACCTTCCCCGTTTAATTTTAAAATTCCTTCCCCTCTGCAAGATACCTTGATTCCGGCCTTGATTTTCACAAAGACCCTGAGCTTGGGTTGCTTTGTGTTGTTCGGGGGATGAGGGCCTGATTGTAGACACAGTCAGTGGGGAGGAGAGGCTGGACAGTAATCAGCTGGCTTGTATCATTTCATGGTTTGAGGAAGAGGGCAGTCACACATGACAGGTGGGTAATACTGATCCGTATTTTGAGGCCAAAAATTATGGTCTTTCTCTGTCTCTGTCTATTCAAGACCCTTCATTGTGCAGAGTGTGCCTGCAGGATTTCGTTCCCTAATATTGCAGACTACAGATAATAAACGATTAAAGATGGTCATAGTTAATTTCTAGGGCACAGCACGTGTACTCAACATCCTTCAGTTAAGACAAATACCTTGCACTTGTTTAACAACACAAAGTGTTTTGTGTAGATCAATAATGGTAACCTAATTATAATAAATCCATACAAAGCTGAATGCTGTTACATAAAATTTGTGTATGGTAGTGTAATGGGTAGTGTCTCTGCCTCTGAGCTAGAGCTCGGCATTTTATTCCAGTACCTGAACTTGTATGGTACTGTTCCTCGCTCTGGACTAGCAGATCTGGATTCAAGTCCTATCTGTTGCAGAGGTATGTCACATCATGTCCGAACAGGCTGATGAACAAATATACAGGATAATA
>NW_025165971.1:0-1657 GCF_004010195.1 Chiloscyllium plagiosum
ATAAATGAAATTGGACGGATCACCTGGCACCGATCTTGGCACCCGAATATGGAGAAACAGCCCTGTCGATTCTGCAAAGTCCTCCTTACTAAAATCTGTGGACTGGTGCCAAAATTGTGAGATGGGTCTCACAGACTAGTCCGACATAGTCATACCCACTGAATCCTCCCTGACATTCTATGTCCCAGTCACCACCATCACCATCCCTGGATATGTCCTGACAGACCCAGCAGAGGAGGCAGCACAGTGGGGATACAGTCGGGAGGGAGTTACCCTGTGAGTCCTCAACATTGACTGTGGACCCCATGACGTCTCATGGCTTGAGGTTAAACATGAACAAGGAAAGCTCCTGCTGATTACCATGTACCGTCCTCCCTCAGCTGATGAATCAGTTCTCCTCCATGTTGAACAACACTTGGAGGAACCACTGAAGTTGACAAGGACACAACATGTACCCTGGGGGGAGGGAGGGATTTCAATGTTCACCATAGAGAGTGTCTCGGCAGCAGTACGACTGATTGAGCTGGTCGGGTCAGAAAGGACAGAGCTGTTAGACTGAGTCTGCGGCAGGTGGTGAGGGAACCAAGAGGAAAAACCATACTCGACCCCTTCATTGCCAATCTGACAGCTACAGATGCTTCTATCCATGGCAGTATCAGGAAGCATGATCACTGTACAGTCCTTAAAGAGACAAAGTCCTGTCTTCATATTGAGAATCATCTCCATCGTGTTGTGTGGTACGAATGTGTGTGACAAATGAGACAGACCTCAAACAGATCCAACAACTCAAGACTTGACATCCATGATGTGATGTGGGCCATTAACAGCAGCACAATCCGTGACCTCATGGCCCAGCACATCCCCCCCCTCAAACATGACCATCAAGCCAGGGGATCACCCCCGGTTCAATGGAGAGTGCAGGAGGGCATGCAAGGAACAACACCAGGCTTAGCTGAAGATGAGATGTCAACCTGGTGATGCCACCAAACTGAACTACTTGCATGTCAATCAGCATAAACAGCAAGTGATAGACAGAGCCAAGTGATCCCACAATCAATGGGTCAGGTCTAAGCTCTGCAGGCCTGCCACATCCAGCTGTGAAAGGAGGTGGACAACGAAACAACTCACCAGACGAGGAGGCTCCACAAATATTCCCACCTTGAATGGTGGAAGAGCCCAGAACATCATTGCAAAAAATATGGATGAAACATTTGCAGCAATCTTCCATCAGAAGTGCTGAGTGGATTATCCATCTCACCCCCGTCTAAGGGCCCCAGTATTACAGATACCAGTCTTCAGCCAATTCGATTCACTCCACATGGCATCATGAAATGGTTGGAGACACTGGATACTGCAAAGGCTATAGGCCCTGACACCAGTCCAGCAATAATACTGAAGACATGTGCTCCAGAGCATGCGGCTCCCCTCGACAAGCTGTTCCAGTACAGTTACAACACTGGCATCTACCCGACCGTGTGGAAAATTGCCCAGGTGTGTCCTGTACAGAAAAAAGCAGGTCAAATCCAAAACAGCCAATGACCAAATCATCAGTCTATTCTTGATAATGAGTGAAGTGATGGAAGTTGTGATCAGCACTGCTATTGAGCAGCTCATGCTCAGCGACAACCTGGTCAGTGACGCCCAGTTTGGGTTCCAC
>NW_025165972.1:0-1657 GCF_004010195.1 Chiloscyllium plagiosum
GAGGGTCAGCGCCGAGGGAGTGGGTGCTGTGGGAGGAATTATCTCTGGTGCTAGTTTGAAACCAGGCCCCAGGGTGTATGCGATCAGTGAATCTGTCGAAAGGGGGTGACATCGAAATATTCGTTCACCCAATATTTGGCGGGAGTGCCTATCTCACCGAAGTATCCCCTGCCTGTGTGTGGGATCTTGCTGTGTGTGTGTGTCAGATAGTTCATCACCGTGCGCTGGAATGCTATAATGTCCAGAGGTGCTGTAGAAAGGTTTGGCTATCTCACCCTGTCCTGCCGGAGAAGTGGGGTGGGGGGGGTGTTGGTACATGACCTTCTGAAAACGCTGAATTCCCCCAACCCCTTCCCGTGTGGTGTTGAGAGACGGTGCCCCTCCCCCGATCGGGAGGGAATCACAGGATTCTGACGCTGAGTGAGCGACCCACCTCGTTCTCAGTCGGGATGGTGAGCGTCCTGTGAGCAGTCCACACTGCTGCCCCTCTGCTGGAGAGAGGGAGTGTTGGAGCTCAGCCGGGCATTCCTAATGAGCCCAGCTACCTCAGGGGTGGGAGGGAGGGAGGGAGTGTTGGAGCTCAGCCGGGCATTCCTAATGTGCTCCGCTCCCTCGGGAGTGGGAGGGAGGGAGTGCTGGAGCTCAGTCGGGCATTCCTAATGTGCTCCGCTCCCTCGGGAGTGGGAGGGAGGGAGTGCTGGAGCTCAGCCGGGCATTCCTAATGAGCCCAGCTACCTCAGCGATGACCTTGTTGCCGTTGGTCCACAGCCTGCACCCCCGCCCATCGGGAGCTGAGCGGACGCGGTCTGGATGAAGAGGGGTGCGGCGTCCTCCCCGGCTCTGACCAATGGCTTCAGCCTGCCCAGCCTGACCATCAGCGGAGCTCCGGCATCACCGGCTGGCACCGTGGAGGCGCCCGCCCGCCGTAGCCCGGGCGATATGGCACGGGCCACGGGCACCGTTCGTGTCTACCTACCCAACAAGCAACGCACCGTGGTGAGTCCCGCACAGTCGGCCATATTGGCGCCAAACCGAGGCTGGGCGCCAATCTCTGCTTGACCTCTCTCCCAACTTGCGCGTCCCTCACACCTTCCGCCATCTTGAGTGCAGACAGAGTCGGTCCCTCTGTCCTCACACAGTAAAGCTCTCTCTACAATGTCCCCTCACTTTCAGGGACAGGGGGTTAGAAACAGAGTAAAGCTCACTCTACACTGTCCCCCGCCGTCAAACACTCCCAGGGACAGGGGGTTAGATACACAGTAAAGCTCCCGCCACGGTGTCCCCTACTCCCAGGGACATGGCGTTTAGATACAGAGGAAAGCTCCCTCTACACTATCCCCCACTCCCAGAGACAGGGGGTTAGATACAGAGTAAAACTCCCACTACACTGACCCCCATTCCCAGGGACAGGGAGTTAGAACCAGCGTAAAGCAACCTCTACATTGCCCCACCATCAAACATTCCCAGGGACGAGGGGGGTTTAGATACAGAGTAAAGCTCCCTCTACACTGTCCCCCAACAAACCCGGAGCTGTTGAGTGCACAATAGAGCACGTTCACATCATACTGAGGCGGGGAGGGGGGACGGCTCTGTGTGATATCCCCCTGCCAATGTCGATACTCCCAGCCCCTACCCTGTGTGATATCCCCCTGCCAAT
>NW_025165973.1:0-1657 GCF_004010195.1 Chiloscyllium plagiosum
TTGGCTTGATGCTGGCAAAACAATAAATTCAAACACAATTGGGTTTTAGAATCTTGGGGTATAATTTAAACTGATAGGTTAATTTTGAATTTTGTCAAAACAGCAACCAACATAGCTCTATATTTCACAGCCAAATGTTACATTTGTTTCTTTTCCCAGTACACTTTGGCTTGCTGGCTAGTCATATACAGTACACAGTTCAGAAGAGTGTTCTCTCCCTCTTAAAGATAGAGTACACACCTTCAACTTTATAACACTTTGAGCATTACCTTATCAGAAAGTTTGTTTATTAAAGTGACAAGCAGTAGATTGTTTACATAACCTTTTTGGCTTAATATTTCAATTTCAACATAAAACAATAGCTTGTGTTTGTGAGAGGATCATGTTGATGTGTGCAACAGACTGTCACTAATAAGATTATGCTCCCAATAATGCAGATTTCCTTTGTAAATTCTGCATGAAGTGATTTAAACACCTGGAAAGGGATTTGGTTTTCCAATGTGATTTCCATCAATGCACTTATTGGAACCTCAGGCAGACAGATAGACCCGGATGGGTGCAAATTTGTTTTCCTCACTGAAGGAAGCACACGTTGCCATCAGAGTGTTTGTAACAGAGGGGCACCAACTTATTACTGGATCTGGAGATTGTTGAATAAGTGGGTGAGATTCAGATATCCTGTACTGCATGTGATAAGAGGTGTTTTCGTTGAATTGGATATTATGACCAAAGAGATTGGCAGGATTGATGTTGGCAGTTGTCTCTGCTGATAGGAATCTACGATGGGTCACAGCTCAGGACTGGAGAGCAGCCTGAGTGACTGAGATAAGGAGAAATGACTTCACTCAAACACCTGGGAATCTGTGATCATTTCCACCTCAAGAACGGAATCACTGACTACATTCCAGAGAATAATTTGCAATGTTTGCAATACTAAGTGGATCAAAAGATGTTGCAGAAACTGGGTGAGTTCTGAAAAGTTAAAGATGATGTTACTAAAATGAACACAAATGCTGTGGCTGCTAGAAATTTGAAACAGACCGTCAGCTAATGTAGAGAGAGAGAAGCAGAGTAAATGCTTTGCATTTGATTAGATTAGATTACTTACAGTGTGTAAACAGGCCCTTCGGCCCAACAAGTCCACACCGACCCGTCGAAGCGCAACCCACCCAGATCCTTTCTCCTACACCTAACACTACGGCCAATTCAGCTAACCTGCACATCTTTGTGACTGTGGAAAGAAACCCAAGCACCCAGAGGAAACCCATGCAGACACAGGGAGAATGGGTGGAGTTTGCACAGTTAGTCGCCTAAGGCGGGAAATGAACCCGGGTCTCTGGCGTTGTGAGGCAGCAGTTCTAACCACTGTGCCACCGTGCTACCTACAAACTTTTAATCAGAACAAAGAATGTTATTAAGGTGCAGTCAGGCTCCAGGGGCTAAATGGTATCGTTCTGTCTGTGTTGCTAAAGTTTTTTTTGGGAGAAACAATCCCCTCATTTGCTTGGCTGTGGCACTGTGATTGCGCTATTGAAACAGCAAGGACTCTTTCTGGGTTTCATTGATGTCTGGGTGTAAATTAGGGCCCATTGTTCATCGCTGACTCTGGAGGCAGTTCTGATATATGGGAATATTCAATTCAAAATGTTGATCTTGC
>NW_025165974.1:0-1657 GCF_004010195.1 Chiloscyllium plagiosum
CCCCCTGAATGATAATGTTTAATAACTTCTCAAAATTTTAAACGGGATCATTCAGTTTCTGTTCGATTCCTCCGACAAACGTGAACCAATTGTTGTAATTGTACCATTCTCCACCACGACCTCTGGAGAGCGAGTGGGAATATAGCGTTGAGATAGGGAATCAGGCATGATCACATTGAATGGAGAGCAGGCTGTAGGTGCTGAATGGCTTCGTCCTGCTCCTGGTTTCATTCAGCTAAATGTCCTCTTCAAAATCTCATCCTAAAAAGTATCAGTGATTACATTGGGGAAGCACATCAGTAGTTGTTTTCGTTGAGAGTTTCCTGCATCTTGAAAATTTATTTTTCTTTGCAGTGACGATGAACAGTCAGTCTGAGAATCAAAGTGGTCCTCAGGACTCCTGATGGCGTCACAGTGAAAAGGTTCATAGGAACGCTTCCTTACTGTTAATGATCAATCGCATAGAATACAGAGAGGCACTTCATGGAACTTCCGGATTGTTCCCAGACCCTGGATGTTAATTTGCTTTGTGAATTACGGACCATATAAATGCAGAGGAATTACACTGGATATCCGCAAGTAACGTAAGGATGGATATTTATAAACACTGCAAAAATATCTTAAGTGTATCCTAAAATGTTTTAAAGATAATTGAACGGTTTTGAAATTTATTCAGCATTGTCGAGGGAATGAGAGCTAATTTCAGAAACCGACAGAGACTTACAGGCACAGATAGAGAGCCACAGACACAGGTACAGGATAAGATTGTCCTGGAGATGTTTCAGAGCTCACTCTGTGACTCACACAAGGCAAGGCAGCAGCAGATGGAATGCTGTCATTTTCTGGTTATATGAACGATGTGTTGTTTACTATCTGGCACAGTATTGTCCCTGTCCTGGGGGAGTTTGATGTGGAAAATGTAAAGGGAGCTTTATTCTTTCTCTAACTCAGTGCTGTTCCTATCCTGGGAGTGGTTGATGGGAACAGTGTAATTGGGCTTTTATCTGTACTTAACCCTATGCCGATGCTTTTCTGTGAGAGACTGCTGGGGACAGTGTCGGGTGATTTAAACAAAACCTAACCTCATGCTGAACCTGCCCTGAGTTTTCAAAGGCTTCCAGTCTATTGTTAGATTACTCAACACTGAACCTATTTATAGATTCCAGAAGCAACAACGATATTTTCTCCCGATCTAATCCTGCAGTTCCTGTCATTGACTCTCAAACTTTCATCATTTTAGACTATTCAAAATTCCAGGGATACAGTCCTGGGCTTGTGTCATTTCCCTGGCCATTGAACCCGTGCCGTCCAACGATAGTTCTGTGAATCTACGCTGCATTCCTTTGCAAATGGACTCCCAACTCCCCAACCCGTTCTTGCCTTTCCCTGTTTATAAAGTCGCTGTCAGCGCTGTGCTGACATGAAATGGCTACCTGAAACAAACCTAGAATGGCTACTGACACTTTTGGAATCATTTGTCCTGCTTTGGCAGATTAAAACACATCGTACACTTTGTACGTTTTCATCTCTCGGCCTCCTGCAGATAAAATAAACTGGGATGTGAATCGATGGAATTTCGATGTAAGAGGATGGATAATCTAAGCCAAATGGTACAATGGTAAATTGGATGCAGGAGCAGAGAAGCTTCAGTAAGAGT
>NW_025165975.1:0-1657 GCF_004010195.1 Chiloscyllium plagiosum
AACAAGGACTGCAGATGCTGGAAACCAGATTCTCGATTAGATGAAGGGCTTTTGCCCAAAACATCGATTTTCCTGCTCTTCGGATGCTGCCTGAACTGCTGTGTTTTTCCAGCACCACTCTCATCGAGAACCTAGGGTGAAAGGGAAGGCTGGTAGGTGTAGTGAATGCTGAATGACTGGAGGAATTGAGCTTTTGGTTCAGAAAAAGAAGGAAGCATATGACAAGTAAAGACAGGAGAGATCGAGTGAATCCTGACAGTATCAAGGCAGTTGGAGTATACTTAAGAGTAAACTCAGGAGGGCAAAAAGGGAACATGAGATAGCTTCGACAAGTAGAGTTAGGGAAAATCCAAAGGGCTTTTATAAATACATTAAGGAGAAAAGGGTAACTAGGGAGAGAACAGGGCCCTCAAAGATCAGCAAGACAGTCTGTGTGTGGAGCTGCAGGAGTTGGGGGAGATAATAAACAAGTATTTTGCATCAGTGTTTACTGTAGGGAAGGACATGGAAGAAATAGAATGTGTGGAAACAGATGATGATATCTTGAAAAATGTAAAAATGTCCATACTACAAAGGAGGTGGTGCTGGATGTCTTGAAATGCATGCAAGTGGATAAATCCCCAGAACCTGATCAGTTGTACCCTAGAACTCTGTGGGAAGCTGGAGAAGTGATTGTTGGGTCCCTTGCTGAGGTATTTGTACCATCGATAGTCACAAGTGAGGTGATGAAAGACTGGAGGTTGTCTAACGTGGTACCAATATTTAAGAAAGATTGCAAGGAAAAGCCAGGAACTATCAACCAGTGAGCCTGACATTGCCGGAGGGCAAGTGGTTTGAGGTAATCCTGAGGGATAGGATTTACATGTATTTGGAAAAGCAAGGACTGATTAGGGATAGTCAGCATGACTTTGTGCGTGAGAAATCATGCCTCACGAACTTGATTGAATTTTTTGAAGAAGCAACAAGGGATTGACGAGGGCAGAGCAATCGACATGATCTCCATGAACCTCAGAAAGGCATTCAACAAGGTTCCTCATGAGAGACTGGTTAGCAAGGTTAGATCTCGAGAAATACAGGGAGAACTAGCCATTTGGATACAGATCTGGCTTGAAGGTAGAAGACAGAGGGTGGTGATGAAGGGTTGATTTTTTAGAAGGGTGACCAGTGTTGTGCCACAAGGATTGGTGCTGGTTCAACTACTTTTCATCATTCATATGAATTATTTGGATGTGAGCATAAGAGGTATAGTTAGTAAGTTTGCAGATGACACCAAAATTGGAGGTGTAGTGAACAGCAAATAAGGTTACCTCAGATGACAATGGGATCTTGATCCGATGGGCCAATGGGCTAAGGAATGGCAGATGGAGTTTAATTTAGATAAATGTGAGGTCCTACATTTGGAAAAGCAAATCCGGTCAGGTCCGGATATGCCTTCCTTTATCGGTCAGAGCATTGGGTAGGAAAGTTGAGAGGTCACGTTGCAGCTGTATAGGACACTGGTTAGGCCACTTTCGGAATATTGTGTGCAATTCTGGTCTCCTTCCTAACAGGAGGATGCTGTGAAACTTGAAAGGATTCAGAAAAGATTTACAAGAATGTTGACGCGTTTGGAGGATTTTAGCTATCTGTAGAGGCAGAATAAACTCGGGCTGTTTTC
>NW_025165976.1:0-1657 GCF_004010195.1 Chiloscyllium plagiosum
TAGAAATAACCAAAGCCATGGAGAGTAGGTCAAACTTCAACAAAGAATGAGGGAGTCGGTTTAAACAGATTTAACACAAGCATACAAACCAAAAGAAAGACAAATGTTGTAAATCAGAATCAATGACAAAACAGTTGTTGTAAAAGGTCACGGGTACCGAAATGTCAACTATGATTTCTCTTCCCAGATGCTGCCAGACCGGCTGAGATTTTCCAGAAACTTCTGTTGTTGTTTACACAAACATAACTGGATTTAAGAACTTACTAATAATGCCAACAGCTGCAAGTATCGGGTAGCAAATGCGTGCTATCTGCAAGATTGTTGAGTATTCCATTCTGTCCCTGTCAGGTCTGTCTGTTCCGGTGGTGTCAATGATTCTGTACTTCGAAACACGGTGACATTGCCAACACAGGCTCATTTTATTTGGAAGCAAAATGTCCATTGAGACAATAAATCTGGTTGAATCACCATTAACGCTAGTTGCACTAATCTGAACAAGCAGCAAGCTAATCATTTTCCTCTGAGGTTTATTACGTAATATAACTTATTTTGAAGAATAAAATATCACTAATTTCTTGAGAATAAGAATTAGATTTTTTTTCCATGTTACTCAAGTGCAGAATTATATGGCGACAGTGAAACATACAGCCGGCATCATGTCATCATTCCCGGCAAAACCTTAGGAACAAACCTACCTCAGTTCAAAGTCTAAACCATAAAATAGAAAAAAAAATTTAAAAGATTAATTTTGAATTGTTTTTGAAAAACAGAACAATAGGCTACAGTTTGAAACAAAGCTATTTTGTACTAGACTGATATGTTGCTTTCCCTTCTTTATTGTCTTTTAAGTGAACAAAACACTGCGACAGGTTTGCCAATGAGTGGGATTCTCCCACAGATTGGTACTCATGTCCTTTTCTTTCTGATGAAATAATGGAGATCTGCATTTCTGAGCGAAGATTCCATTCAGGGTTATTCCCAGGAGTGTGGAACTGTACTTCCATCCTGAAAGTTCATTCCTGGCTAGAACTGTCTGATAATGCAGAAACTAAGTGTGATTTGACTGTGTTGTATGGGTAAGGGGCAAGGAAGTTAGTGACGTACAGCATCAAGTTTATTCGGTGCTATTTGGTTAGTGTGCCAAGGTGCCAGCTATGTAGGGTTCTGACTGGTGAGGAGTTTGAACGCCGCCTAGGTTTTGGGAAGTGTAGTGATTGTGTTCCTTGTTTGGTGGTTGTAATCCTGGTCCAATCAGGGAGCACTAGCTGACAGATATAAACAGCAGGTTCAACGATTCTGTTTACTCTGAAAGCTGGCTCTGAAGAAATAAGACCAGTATCAAGTACTTTACATGTATAAATAAAGGGTGACTTGGTGACGGGATAAAGACCACTGTGGAATTACTTCATTGGCGACGACATTAAGATGGATGAGGGAAACATGCAACAGTGCTTACTCGCAGAAATCCAACTGGACTTCAAACAAACGTTTCAAATGGCTTTGTCATTCGAAAATGCATCGAGTGGAGCATATCAGCTGCAAGGCATATCAGTGCAAGTAGGCAATCTCATCGGAGAACCTGAGCTAGGGGGGGCACCTTTTGAGTGAAGGCAAATGTATTGCTTCGAGACATATCTGAATAGATGGTCTCCAGGTC
>NW_025165977.1:0-1657 GCF_004010195.1 Chiloscyllium plagiosum
CACTCCACATTATATCATGGAATGGCTGGAAATACTGGATTCTACAAAGGCTCTGGGCCCTGACAACATTCTGGCAATAGTACTGAAGACTTGTGTTCCAGAACTTGCTACATCCCGAGCTAAGCTGTTCCAGTCCAGTTACAAAACTGGGATCTACACAATAATGTGGAAATTTGCCCAGGCATGTCCTGCACATAACAGGCAGGACAAATCCAATCACCACCCATCAGTCTACTCTCGATCATCAGGAAAGTGATGGAAGGTGTCCATCAACAGTGCTACCCAGCAGCACCTGCTCAGTAATAACCTGCTCAGTGACGCTCAGTTTAGGTTCCACCAGGCCACTCAGCTCCTGACCTCATTACAGCATTGGCTCAAAAATGGACAAAAGAACTGAATTCCAATGGTGAGGTGAGAGTGACAGTCCTTGACATCAAGGCTGCATTCAACCAAGTGTGGCATCAAGGAGTCCGAGCAAAACTGGAATTAGTGGGCATGAGGGGGCAAAATCTTTGGTATTTAGAGTCATCCCTTAACACATAGGAAGATGTTCGTGGTTCTTGGAGGTCAGTCATCTTACTCCAGGACATCTCTGCACACGTTCCTCAGAGTAGTGTCCGCGGTCCAAACATCTTCAGCTGCTCCATCAATGATCTTCCCTCCATCACCAAGACAGAAGTGGGGGTGTTTGCCAATGATTGCTCAATGTTCAGCACCATTCATGACTCCTCAGACACTGAAGTAGCCCAAGTTCAAATGCAACAAGATCTGGACAATATCCAGGCTTGAACTGACAAGTTGCAAGTCACGCAAATGCGAGGATGTGACCATCACCAAGAAGACACAATCTAACCCCCACCCCTTGACATTCACTCCTTGATGTTCCCATCACTGAATCCTCTGCAAAGCCTGTCCACCACCTGCAAGGCACAAATCAGGAGTGTGATCGAATATTCCCCACTTACCTGGATGAGTGCGGCTCCAAAGGTGCTCAACAAGCTTGACACCATCCAGGATAAAGCAGCCCGCTTACTCCGCACTAAATCTAGGAGCATCCACTCCCTCCATCACTGATGCTCAGTAACAGCAGTGTGAACTATCTACAAGATGCACTGCAGAAATTCACCAAAGATCCTCAGTCAGTACCTTCCAAACCCTCGACCACTTCCATCTAGAAGGACAAGGGCAGCACAGACATGGGAACACCACCACCTGCATATTTCCCACCAAGCCACTCACCATCGTGACTTGGAAATATATCGCCATTCCTTCACCATCGCTGGGTCAAAATCCTGGAATTCCCTCCCTAAAGGCATTGGGGGTCAACCAACAGCAGGTGGACTGGTTCAAGAAGGCAGCTCACCCCCACCTTCTCAAGGGCAGCTGGGGACAGGCAATAAATGCCGGCCAGCCAGCGACGCCCACATCCCACATCCCACAAATGAATAAATAAATAAAGAGCCCTTTCTGACATTACCCACGGGCTTATGACTAAACACCCTCTCCTTCTTTCAAAGAAATATCTGAACAAAGGTTTCCAATTCCCCAATTCTAGTTGCGAGTTTTGGGGAGTTTCTTGTTATTTCCTGTATTACTCCTGATAAAGTTCAAACCATTTTACTTCCTTATATTTTGTCTCCTTCATATTCCGTCATCG
>NW_025165978.1:0-1657 GCF_004010195.1 Chiloscyllium plagiosum
GCTGTTACAGAGTTGAAGAATGTTGGTCTCAGGGACACAGAGACACAGAGCTGTTACAGAGGTGAGGAATGTTGGATAAAGGAACACAGAGACACCGAGTTGTCACAGACGTGAAGAATGTTGGTCTGAGGGACACAGAGACACAAAGCTGTTACAGAGGTGAAGAATGTTGGTCTGAGGGACAGAGAGACACAGAGTTGTTACAGAGGTGAAGAATGTTGGTCTGAGGAACACAGAGACACAGAGATGTTGCAGAGTTGAAGAATGTTGTACTATAGGACACAGAGACACAGAGCTGTTACAGAGGTGATGAATGTTGGACTAACTGACACAGGGACACAGAGTTGTTACAGAGGTGAAGAATGTTGGTCTCAGGGACACAGAGACACAGAGTTGTCACAGAGGAGAAGAATGTTGGCCTAAGGGACACAGAGACACAGAGCTGTTACAGAGGTGAAGAATGTTTGTCTGAGGGACACAGAGACACAGAGTTCTTACAGAGGTGAAGAATGTTGGACTAAGGGACATAGAGACACAGAGCTCTTTCAGAGGGGAAGAATGTTGGTCTGAGGGACACAGAGACACAGAGCTGTGACAGAGGTGAAGAATGTTGGTCTAAGGTACACAGAGCCACAGAGTTGATACAGAGGTGAAGAGTGTTGGTCTAAGGGACACAGAGACACAGAGCTGTTACAGAGGTGAAGAATGTTGGTCTATGGTACACAGAGACACAGAGTCGTTAGAGAGGTGACAAATGTTGCTCTTCGGGACACTGAGACACAGAGTTGTTACAGAGGTGAAGAATGTTGGTCTAAGAGGCACAGAGACACAGAGTTGTTACAGAGGTGAAGAATGTTGGTCTGAGGGACACAGAGACACAGAGTTGTAACAGAGGTGAAGAATGTTGGACTAAGGGACACAGAGACACAGAGTCGTTAGAGAGGTGTCAAATGTTGGTCTAAAGGGACACTGAGACACAGAGTTGTTACAGAGGTGAAGAATGTTGGTCTAAGAGACACAGAGACACAGAGATGTTACAGAGGTGAAGAATGTTGGTCTAAGGGACACAGAGACACAGACATGTTACAGAGGTGAAGAATGTTGGACTAAGGGTCATAGAGACACAGAGTTGTTACAGAGGTTTACAATGTTGGTCTGAGGGTCATCGAGACACAAAGTTGTTACAGAGGTGAAGAATGTTGGTCTGAGGAACATAGAGACACAGAACTGTTACAGAGGTGAAGAATGTTTTTCTGAGGGACATAGTTACACAGAGCTGTTACAGAGGTGCAGAATGTTGGTCTGAGGGACACAGAGACACAGAGCTGTTACAGAGGTGAAGAATTTTGGTCTGAGGGACACAGAGACACAGAGTTGTTACAGAGGTGACGAATGTTGGACTAAGGGACTCAGAGACATTGAGTTGTTACAGAGTTCAAGAATGTTGTTCTGAGGGACACAGAGACACAGAGTTGTAAAAGAGGTGAAGAATGTTGGACGAAGGGAGACAAAGACACAGTGTTGTAAAAGAGGTGAAGATTGTTGGTCTGAGGGACACTGAGACACAGAGCTGTTACAGAGGTGAAGAATGTTGGTCTAAGGAACATAGAGACGCAGAGTTGTCACAGAGGTGAAGAATGTTGGTCTAAGGGACACG
>NW_025165979.1:0-1657 GCF_004010195.1 Chiloscyllium plagiosum
TAGCTCTCTAGTGGCACTGAGATTCCCAATAACAGTAGCTCTCCAGTGGCACTGAGATTCCCATTAACAACAGCTCTCTAGTGACACTTAGATTCCCATTAACAGTAGCTCTCCTGAAGCACTGAGATTCCCCTAAACAGTAGCTCTCCAATGGCAACTGAGATTCCCAGTAACAGTAGCTCTCCAGTGGCACTGAGATTCCCATTAACAGTAGCTCTCTAGTGGTACTGAGATTCCCATTAACAGTAGCTCTCTAGTGACACTGAGATTCCCATTAACAGTAGCTCTCCTGTAGTACTGAGATTCCCATTAACAGACGCACTCCAGTAGCACTGAGATTCCTATTAACATTAGCTCTCCGGTGGCACTGAGAGTCCCATTAACAGTAGCTCTCCTGTAGCACTGAGAACCCATTAACACTGCTACTGGAGAGGTACTGTTAATGGGAATCTCAGTTGCCATTGGAGAGCTACTGTTTAGGGGAATCTCAGTGCTTCAGGAGAGCTACTGTTAATGGGAATCTCAGTGTCACTAGAGAGCTGTTGTTAATGGGAATCTCAGTGCCACTGGAGAGCTACTGTTAGTGGGAATCTCAGTGACACTATACAGGTGCTGTTATTGGGAATCTCAGTCCCACATCTTTGCGACTGTGGGAGGAAACCGGAGCACCCGGAGGAAACCCACACAGAAACGGGGAGAACGTTCAAACTCCACACAGTCAGTCGCCTGAGGCAGGAATTGAACCCGGGTCTATGGCGCTGTGAGGCAGCAGTGCTAACCACTGTGCCACCGTGCCGCCCACTGCTACTGGAGAGGTACTGTTAATGGGAATCTCAGTGCCACTAGAGAGCTACTGTTATTGGGAATCTCAGTGCCACTGGAGAGCTACTGGTGAATGGGAATCTCAGTGCTACCAGAGAGCTACTGTTAATGGGAATCTCAGTGCCACTGGAGAGCTGATGATAATGGGAATCTCAGTATCACTGGAGAGCGACTGTTAATGGGAAACGCAGTGCTACCGGAGAGCAAAGGTTAATGGGAATCTCAGTGCCAGTGGAGAGTTACTGTTAATGGGACTGTCAGTATCACTGGAGAGCGACTGTTAATGGGAATCTCAGTGGTACCGGAGAGCAAAAGTTAATGGGAATCTGAGTGCCACAGAGGAGCTACTGTTAGTGGCACTGAGATTCCAATTAACAACAGCTCTCTAGTGACACTGAAGATTCCCATTAACAGTAGCTCTCCTGAAGCACTGAGATTCCCCTAAACAGTAGCTCTCCAATGGCAACTGAGATTCCCAGTAACAGTAGCTCTCCAGTGGCACTGAGATTCCCAATAACAGTACCTTTATAGTGTCACTGAGTTTCCCACTAACAGTAGCTCTCCAGTGGCACTCAGATTCTCATTAACCTTTGCTCTCCGGTATCACTGAGTTTCCCATTAACAGTAGCTCTCATGTGATACTGAGAGTGCCATTAACAGTGGCTCTCCAGTGGCACTGTGATTCCCATTAACAGTAGCTGTCTGGTAGCACTGAGATTCCCATTAACAGTAGCTCTCCTGTGGCACTCAGATTCCCATTAACTTTTGCTCTCCAGTAGCACTGAGATTCCCATTAACAGCAGCTCTCCAGTGGTACTGAGATTCCCATTAACAG
>NW_025165980.1:0-1657 GCF_004010195.1 Chiloscyllium plagiosum
TTTGCAGCCGGCACTACTTCAGTGGAGTGGAAGATCGTGAAGGGGACTGTCAGGGAACGTAACAGAATACAGGCAGAGGGAAGAGTTCATTGGAGATAGAGCAGATGGAGGTCAATCCAGGCAACTGTGACGTGATGTAATTTGAAAGATCCAATTCAAGATTGAATAATACGTCAAATGGAAAAGTCCTAGTGAAAATTGATGCACCGAAATATCTGGGTGTTAAGGTACTTTATACACTGAAGGTAGTAATGCAGATCGATAGAGGACAGCACAGTGCTCAGCACAGTGCACAGCACCGGACAGCACAGCACAGCACAGTCTCACAGTGCTCGGGACCTGGGTTCTACACCTGCCTCAGACAACTGTCTGTGGGTGGTCTGCACATTCTCCGCTTGTCTGCATGGGTTTGCTGCGGGTGCTCAGGTTTCCTCCCACAGTCTAAATAAGTGTAGGTTAGGTAAATTGACAATGATAAATTGCCTCATGTAAGTTACGTGTATTAGACAGCTTAAGGGTGGAGGAGAAGAATGGCGGAATGTGTGTGGATGTGTTACTCTTCGAAGGATCAGTGTGTACTTCTTGGGCCAAAGGACTTGTTTCTTCACTGCAGGGATTCTATGATTCTAGAGTGGTCAAGGAAGCAAATGGCATGTTTCTCTTCATCGGATGGTGTATTGAGTGCAAGTGTTGGGAGGTCATGCTAAAGTTGTACAAGACATTCGTGGTTCCACATTTAGAATACCGCGTAAATTTCTGATCACAACATTTCCAAAAGGATGTGGTTAGTTTGGAGAGGGTGCAGAGGAGGTTCACTATGATGTTGCCTTGGATGAAGAGCGCGAGAGATGAAGAGATGTTGAGTAGATTCGGACTATTTTGATGAGAGAAATGATGTCTGAAATAAAATGTGCGCTATCGATACAGTTGGTAGCAAGATTTTAACCAGTGTGCTGGTGTCAATTACAAGGGTTACGATTTTAAAATGAGGGGGAAAGCACAAGGGAGATAGAGATGTAATTTTCTTTACACAGAGCGAGATGGCTGGATGGAGCAAGTTGCTAGTGGAGGAGGTAGAGGTAGGCACGATAGCATTGTTTAATGAGTATATAGACAGATACATGAATGGGTAGGGAGCAAAGGGATACAGATCCTAGGAAAATAGGTGACAGGTTTAAATAGAGGATCTGGATTGGTTTTGGCTTGGGGGGCCGTAGGGTGTGTTTCTCCTGAATAATTTTATTTGTTCTTTGCTATACTACAGTGATGCAGCAGCCATGGTGAGTCCAGACAATGATGGTTCTGTGCAGTTTGTGTATCGCTAGCTACCGGATGGCGTGCTTGCTGCGGAGTGAGTACAACGGAAATTGATTGGACTGATTCGAGGCTGTTAGAACTGTCACATTAAAAGAGGCTGGTTCATCTGAGGATGCATTGAGAAGAATTGGAGGCCGGGATGCTGATTAAAACGTCTCCAATTCTAACGGCTGAAGAACAGACTTGTTGCAGGGAGGATGTTGCCCGCGTAGGGCAGTCACAAACCAAAGATCACGGACTCAGAACTTGGGCTGTGGCATTTTGAACGGAGGTGAAGAGAACTTTTATCACTGAGACGTTGGTCAACCTGTGGAATTCTTAACCTCTGAAGGCTGTGCAC
>NW_025165981.1:0-1657 GCF_004010195.1 Chiloscyllium plagiosum
ACACTGTCCTGTAATTATCTCCAACTCTCTGTACAAATCCGCACACTGTCCTGTAATTATATCCATCTCTCTGTATAAATCCGCACACTGCTCTGTAATTATCCCAATCTCTCTGTATAAATCCCATACTGTCCTGTAAATATCCACATCTCTCTGTATGAAACCCCACTCGGACCTCTAATTATCCCAATCTCTGTGTAAATCCCATACTGTCCTGTAATTATCCCTAACGCATTGTATAAATCAGCACAGTGTCCTGTAATTGTCACAATCTCTCTGTATAAATCCTATAAGTATCCCCATCTCTTTGTATAAATCCAAAAACTGTCCTGTAACTATCTCCATCTCTCTGTATAAGTCCGCACACTGTCCTGTACTTATTTCCATCACTGTATAAATCCGCACACAAGTCCTGTGATTATCCCCATCTCTCTGGATAAATCCGCACACTGTCCTGTAATTATCTCCAACTCTCTGTATAAATCCAAACACTTTCCCGTAATTATCCCCATCTCTCTGTATAAATCCACACAATGTCCTGTAATTATCCCCATCTCTCTGTATAAATCGCCACAATGTCCTGTAATTATCCCCATCTCTCTGTAATCCACACACTGTCCTGTAATTATCTCCATCTCTCTGTATAAATCCGCACACTGCTCTGTAATTATGTCCATCTCTCTGTATAAATCCGCGCACTGTCCTGTAATTATCCCCATCTCTCTGTATAAATGCCAACACTGTCCTGTAATTATCCCCATCTCTCTGTACAAATCCACACACTGTCCTGTAATTATCACCATCTCTCTGTATAAATCCGCACACTGTCCTGTAATTATCTCCATCTCTCTGTATAAATCCGCGCACAGTCCTGTAATTATCTCCATCTCTCTGTATAAATCCGCACACTGTCCTGTAATTATCCCCATCTCTCTGTATAAATCCGCACACTGTCCAGTAATGATCTTCATCTCTCAGTATAAATCAGAATACAATTCTTTATTTATCTCCATCTCTCTGGATAAATCCGCACACTGTCCTATAAGTATCCCATCTGTTTGTATAAAACCACACACTGTCCTGTAATTATTCCCAGTTCTCAGTATAAATCCAAACACTGTCCTGTAATTATCCCCATCTCTCTGTGTAAATCCCATACTGTCCTGTAATTATCTCCATCTCTCTGTATAAATCCACACACTGTCCTGTAATTATCCCCATCTCTCTGTATAAATCCACACACTGTCCGGTAATTATCCCCATCTCTCTGTATAAATCCACAAACTGTCCGGTAATTATCCCCAGTACTCTCTATAGATCCGCACACGTTCCTGGAATTATCTCCATCTCTCTGAAAAAAATCCATACACTGTCCTGTCATTATCTCCATCTCACTGTATAAATCCGCACACTGGCCTATAATTATCTCCATCTCTCTGTATAAGTCAGCACACTGTCCTGTAATTATGTCCATTCCTCAGTATAAATCCAAACACTGTCCTGTGATTATCTGCCTCTCTCTGTATAAATCCACACTCGGTCCTGTAATTATCCCAATCTCTGTGTAAATCCCATACTGTGCTGTAAAAATCCACACACTGTCCTGTAATTATCCCCATCTCTGTGTATAAATCCGCACACTGTCCTGTAATTATCC
>NW_025165982.1:0-1657 GCF_004010195.1 Chiloscyllium plagiosum
TTGGAAGACCAGCTGGCATTGTGTTGTCTCTCTGAACCTCAGAGACAAACCGGTTAGTAACATCATCTAACTGCTCATGCTGTTGTGAAACTGAGTCAAACTGCTCCATTTCAGCATCCACCAACATTCTTTGAGACTTCTTCATCTCCTTCTCCAGGAATGGGACATCATCTAGAAGTTTATTAAAGAATCTGAAACAGAGAGAGAACTCCATCTGTGTACACTGAGGATTATTGGGATTGATTGTTGTTTCTTTCCTCCCTCTGACACTGCACTCTTTATACCCGATAATGAGATTTTGTGACTTTTTTACAGCACTTGTGACTGTTCAGACAGAAGACTTCACATCTCCAAAAAACAATTTGAATGTTGAACTCAATGCAGAAAGCAATGACACAGTCTTCTGCAAACAGCAACAAAATGTGAAAAATCTGTCAACTATTTACAATACTGGGTCTCTGCGGTGAAACTTGTCATACATTGATAAATGTCAAATATGGCCAAAATGTAATTCATTAAACATATACTCTGCCCCCAGTAGTGACCCCATCGCCTGACATTAAGCCAATTCTACCACTTGCTGTACCCAGAGTTACTTGCCACTATTTGGATATTCCTTAATGCACCATCATCCCTGGCACCAATGTTATCCTTAAAAAGCCATTTACATCTGAACAGGAACCTTCAGCCTGGAGCTGCCCTGCATGGTCACTAATATTTGCCCCAGAAATGGAAGAGGTGGGAAATTAGCTTTGAGCACAGGAAACTGGGGGTCCTGGTGGGTGGGGTGATGCAGAGGAAGGCAGTACTCTTCTCCCAGTTTGTCATAAAGGCCATGACACCAGATCCTGCCAATTGGTCTGAGGTTGCCTCCTTCCCACCAGGTCAATGTTGACTCAATTGTCTCCAGTTATGCCTGGCAGTATAGGAAGAATGACTTTCTCTGATCATCCAGGCTAAGAGACAAATCTTCTCTCTGTGCTTCTATTTTTTGATCTCTGCCTCTGCACACACCATCCATCAAGGTGTTTGTTCTATGATCTTCACCATTTCCTGTAATATCTTCTCTCACTCACTCTCACCCACCTCGACACCTTTAATCCTGCATTACCTCTGTACTGACCCCTCACTTGCTCATGGCAACTCACCACTTTTGCCCAGATACACAAGTACTAACAGTTATGCCACCCACTTTTACCTCAGTCAATTTCCCCACTTTCTCTCAATCCAGGGGAAAAGAGCTCACAATCGGGCAGAATGAGCCAAGACAGGTTGTGGGCTGCCCAACATATGGCCCTTCACCCCTTAAAGAAAGGATTCATGATCCTTATTGTTTCAAATGCCTGACAGACCATACTTAATCCTCTAGATGTGTATTGGACACTGCCCTTGACTTACTGTGTCACCACCCCTGACTGAAGGCTGTCTCCCTTGACTGATTCCTACGAACAAACATTACGCATTACCTGGCTTTGAGTTTGCACCACACAGCAAGGCAAGACAGAAGTCTTGGATGCTTGGGAACTCTTGCTCAGGAGACAAAATGCAAAAAGGTAAGGCAAGGCACGGTAGGGAGTATAAGCATCCAGCATGATCCACACCGTGAGCTGGATGCCTGTCCCTAAGCTTTTAGTCCCTTTCAAACAGAATATTGAAC
>NW_025165983.1:0-1657 GCF_004010195.1 Chiloscyllium plagiosum
GTGGTCAGCAGCATCCGAGGAGCAGGAAAATCATCGTTTAGGGCAGGAGCCCTTCATCAGGAATGATCTTGGAGAAATAGTAGACAAATGATAAGGAAACACAAAGTCAGATGTGGGTGAAGACATTGTTGCATTGTAAGAAGTGGGAAGCAGGACAAATTCCAGCCTGGCGCAGTGAATGAATAAAACTCTGAACATGCACTTTATCCATGACCGATATCACCTAACATGGTTTTATCACCAATCAGGAGATGGAAACTGTTTTGTTGCAGAGTGCAGGAAGCCATGCTAAGTGCAGCATCAAGGCGTTCCTGCAGACAATGACAAATAAAAAATCAGTTTAGTTTGTTAAAAGGAGGCTTTAACAACAGGTCTATCATGCATCTACTTTTGGGAGCCCGAGAGGAAAGCAGAATGATACTGTCTGAGAGGTGGAACAAGGTCAATTCAATAATAAAGGTCTTCAATAAATTTTAAATGACTTGGAAAAGAAACGCAACGTGGAATATGCAGCAAGTGATTCGGAACTGAATATACCATCTGAGGGGACCTTGGAGCGAGTGTCATGAAGGGCTTTCAGAGTGGAATGGGGAGCACACAATTAGATGAAAACCAATGGGCTATGTAGAAAGACTGGAGTAATGGCAGAAAATAAGTTTGTTCTCATAATCGAGTCTGCACAGAGAGAAAGGGCTGAATGTCAATCTTCTTTACGTTTGATATCATGAAACGCTCATGTCCCACTGTACATAATACAGGAAACTTTTATGTATCAATGAAATGGATTATACTGATAAAAATGAACATGTTCAAAAACTGGAAAGATCATTTCTTTGAGAAATTAATTTCAAACATAGAATTTTTCTCACATTAACAATATAAATCATTTCTCTTTCAGTCACAACTACAACAGGCTCTACAGGTACAATCTTTATATTATATGTTGATTAAAATGCCGGCCTCAGAGCTGATGTTTGAAAACCCAAAGAATGGGATTGACTGAAGCTCTCACATTAGAAAATGCTGTTAATTCCATTCAAAGAACAATCATCAGGATTAGAAATGCAAGGATGTTAAACATGATTGGGAGGAGTTTATTTTTCTCATAAATTATTGATAGCATGATGCAAACAGTGCAATCACATTCATTTCAGATTGTGAAAAGTGGGTTCTTTTAGTTTGTACATTTTGTTGTTACTCATTCAAAGAAAATTGCCAGGGAAAAAGAAATTCTAATCTGGCCATTCAAGAAAAATACTAATTGTATTTAAATTGAATGATCATAGTTAGAATTTCATGGCTATTCACCTTTTCTCCAATATATAGTAGCAAATGCATTTTAGTGGTGCAGTGTTTGATAGAGGTTCATCAGTACATTCTTATGTAACATGATTTCTAAAATCTAACAACGACGAAGTAAAAGAGTTTTGCACCAATAGCCAGATGGGAAGGTGATTGTGTCTGAAAACCTGAGAAGGTTAAATGGTTGAAGTGGTCAGCAGCAACCGAGGAGCAGGAAAATCAACTTTTAGGACAGGAGCCCTTCTTCAGGAATGACCTTGGAGAAATAGTAGAGAAATGCTAAGGAAACACAAAGTCAGATGGGGATGAAGACATTGTTGCCTTGTAAGAAGTGGGAAGCAGGACAAATTCCAGT
>NW_025165984.1:0-1657 GCF_004010195.1 Chiloscyllium plagiosum
TGGTGAACATGATCTATAAGTACTTCGGTAAGGAGTTCAACAAAATTCTGCATGGTAGATTGGTGAGCAAGATTAGGTCACATGGAACACAAGGGGAACTAGCCAGTTGGATACAGAAAGTTGGAGACAGAGGGTGGTGATAGAAGGTTGCTTCTTTGACTGGAGACCTATGACCACCAGTGTGACACAGTGATTGAAGCTGGGTCCACCATGTTTTGTCATTTATAAAAATGATTTGGATAATTAGTAAGTTTGTGATGACACCAAAATTGGAGGTGTAGTGGACTGCGGAGAAGATTCCCTCAGAGTACAACAGGACCTTGATCAGATGGGTTGCTGGGCTGACGAGTGGCAGATAGAGTTTAATTTAGATGAATGTGTGGTGTTGCATTTTGGAAAGGCAAGTCGGGGTGGGACATATGCAGTTAATGGTAAAGTACTGGGGAGTGTTGCTAAACAAAGAGACCTTGGAGCACTGGTTCATAGATGTTTGAAAATGGAGTCACAGGTAGACAGGGTAATGAAGAAGGAGTTTGGTATTTAGATATAGACTTAAGCTTTATTGTCACATGTACTCAAGTACAGGAGTACAGTGAAATGTGTACAATCTGATCAAGCACGGTGCCATCTCAGATATGAAGGTATCTCAGTACAAGACGTAGGTGCACTAGAAATGCAAAAAACTGAGAAGGAAAGCAATCCTGTGTTTCTTTTAATGGTCAGCGCATTGAGTATAGGAGTTGGGACATCATGTTGTGGCTGTGAAGGACATTGGTTAGCACACTATTGGAATGCTGCTTTCGAATCTGGTCTCCCTCCTATAGGAAGGATATTGTGAAACGTAAAATGGTTCAGAAAACATTTGCATGGATGTTGCCAGGGTTGGAGGATTTGAGCTATAGGCAGAGGCTGAACAGGCTAGGGCTATTTTCCCTGAAATGTCGGAGGCTGAGGGGTGATCTTATTGGGATTTATAAAATCAGGTGTGGCAGGGATAGAGTAAATAGACTATGTCTATTTTCCAGATGATAGGAGTCCAAAACTAGAGGTCATCGGTTCAAGGTTAGAGGGGAAAGATTTAAAAGGGACCTAAGGTGCAGTTTTCTTCTTGCAGAGGGTGATGTGTGTATGGAATGAGCTGCCAGAGGAAGTGGTGAAAGCAGGCTCAATTACAACATTTAAAAGGCACCCGGATGGGTATATTAATAGCAAGGGTTTAGAGCGATGTGGGCCAAGTGCTGGTGAATGGGACAAGATTAATTTAGGATACTTGTTCAGCATGAATGGGTTGAACTGAAGGGTCTTTTTCCATGCTGTATATCTCTACGATTCGATAACAACTGGGAAGTGCATGGGGCAGACTGACTAAGTACTGGCACAGGGCTGACCTAAACATTTTTCAATATTTAGTAAAATGACCTGTCAATAACCATGCCTCATGGTTTTCTCTATACTGATGACTTAGAGTCATAGACGTGTACAACACAGAAACAGACCCTTCCATTAAAGCCATCCGCCCTGAACAGATCTGGTCCCATTTGCCAGCATTTAGGCCTTATCTCTCTAAACACTCCTTATTCAAATATCCATCCAGATGCTTTCCAAATGTTATAATTGGGGAAGTGCTCCCTGGAGGACGAATGCCTCATAGTCCGCC
>NW_025165985.1:0-1657 GCF_004010195.1 Chiloscyllium plagiosum
ATGTATTGTAAAAATGCAGCATTAATGGAGTGACTGTTCATTCATTTCCTTTACATCTTGAATGTAGGTTTACTTGTCAGAACTTCAACCTGAGCTACAAATCTCTCAACACACACTTCATCTGCCTTTCCCCATTGACATGGAGACCCCGCTTAGCCATCTACACCAACAGGAATCTCCATATTCTGGAAAACAAGGATACACTCGGACGCCCCCTGCTGAGAGAGAAAACATTCACCTCATCCATCATATACTGTGTGTATATCTTCCGTCACCAAATGGCGACACAGATGCTGACATTCTAGATATGTCACCAACCCATGCTGGCAGGTTTTAGATCATAGAATCTGAATGAAAATAGTGGACGAAGCACCTGCACTAACTTCTCAATAACAAGAATCCGTCAGCCGCCACTCAGCTACAAGCTAGATGCCTGGTCCTATACAATAACACTGGAGGGGCTTCCTTATCTCACTGACCAAACTATTACCTGCGAGGGACAAATACAGGCGTTAATTGGGCAGGCACAGACAAGTCTCCGAGATGACTGTCAAAGCTGGCGAGTTCTTTTCTACCCCAGTCTAACATGCAGCACCACATGAGACACAGAACATTTGATTGCTTCTGTATGTCACGATGCCAGCACTCGATACACTACAGAGCAAAATCCAAAACCAAGGAAAGACACAGAGGGACAGTGAAATGCATATTAAAGATGGAAACAGACAACTGTTTAATTCAGAGCACCTTGTGGAAACATGGCAAAGTAGACCAGGTAGTGGGAATAACTGCAGCAGCGAGACCTTGAATCATTTAATCACAAAAATAGAACATTGCATAAAGGCATTGCCAGATTAGATGAAATGGTTCGTTACATCAAATTCCAAATATGCATCTCGGAACTAACCCAGACACCATAAATTGGGATAAGGTAACAGTCCAGAATGGAGAACTGTGCAGACTGTACTCGTGCATTGCTCAGTAAACGGGACTGCCTGACCAACATTTGCAGTATTGAAAACCTTTGCCAGAAAATTGGCGCTTTACTTACACGATGAAACTGCCTGGCATGGGAAATTTGAAAGTCCTGCTGTGAGTCACAATAAATTGAACTCCCAACAATTGATGTCACTCTATCTCCGTTGCACCAGAACAAGGCTGTGTGTAAGTTTAGGATCATAAGGCAATAAGAACTAGATGTGGAACTAAGGTTATTTGGCACATCGACTCCACTCTGCAATTAAGTCAAACCATTCACAGTTTGTCTGTGTATTTATGTGTCCGTGTGTGCATATGTGTGCGCGTGCACGTGTGTAATCTGTTGAAATATTAACAACTGGCAGGGGTTTGGGCAATTGACAGAGAGAAACTGATGGATGTTTCATAGACAGATGTGTTGATGTACTTGAGAATATTAAGATAATTGCCAGATGCGATAACAATAGAGATTAGTGTGCACAAGAATGAGCGACGGATGGATGGATTTTTAGTGTCAGTTCGGATACAGGCCATGAAGTATCGACTAGATTTGCTTCTACAGGTTTGAAGATGGGAGTGCCAACAATAGAAAATTGCCATCAATAAGACTGTATATCGCAGCTCAAGACTGAAATAGAAGATCAGCTGAGCCCGTTCGTTATATTTTGGAAGTTTGAGT
>NW_025165986.1:0-1657 GCF_004010195.1 Chiloscyllium plagiosum
TGAACAGTTCCCCCCTGCACCATCTCCAAGCCATGCATTCATCCTGCCCATTTTTTCATTTCTACTCTGACTCGCGCATGACATTGGCAGCAATCATGACATCACTACTTCTGAGCTTCTACTTTGAACATGGCCCCTAATTCCCTAAATTCTGGTCGTAAGACATCATCCCGTCCGTTTTGACTATATCACTGATGCCCATATTCACCACGATACCCTACCCCTTAAGAGGGTTCTGCACCTGTTCTGAGACATTCCCGACACGTGCAGTTGTGAGGCAACATACCATTTAGGAGTCTCATTTTCGAGTACAGAACCGCTTATCTACACTCCGTTCAATTGTATTCCCTGTGACTATCGTCTTTCCAATCTTTTGTCTGCCCTTCTGAACAGCTGAGTGCCACGGTGCCATGAGTCTGATTCCTGCTGCCGTCCCCGTTGAGCCAGCTGTCCCAACATAACCTTAAAACGGACACTTGTTTTAGAGAGAGATGATTGCACGGTCACCTGCACTACCTTCCTGCTCTTTCTCTGCCTTTTGATCACTCATTCCCTTTGTCCATTGCAGGTTATTTTCATGCTGTTGGTGTGATTGTTGGTTCTTTAACTTCTGTGAGGAGCTGGTGAAAGGTTTTTACTTGTTTGTGGGCCACTATGACTACTCGCAGTCGATATGTTACTGTGTGTGTGCATGTGCATGTATGCATTTGCCCATGGGTATATATACACACACACACACATCCGTACATTAACGCATGTGTATATAGACATGCATACACACACACGCACAGACACAGTAACATAGAGACGTCAAGGAGTCATAGTGGCCCACAAACCAGTAAACATCTTCTCCCATCTTCTCACACAATTTAAAGAGCCTACAACCACATCTAACAGCACGAATGTAATCGACAAGATTACCTGCATGGACTGTGAAAAGCACAAGGTCGGACAAATGTGAAAGAAATTGACCATACAGATGCATAAACATCAGCTCGCCATTGCCATTCAACACAAGTAATCTCTCTCTTGTTTACAAACAGACAGACAATGAAGGAGACAAATTCAAATGGCACAATGAAACATCCTACTGCAGGCAAAATAGAGCGACCCATCAGAATTCATTGAAGCCTGCACACCAATGAGTACAGAATCATTGTATTCGACGTGACCCAATATACAAGCCAATCAGATACAGAACTGGAAGTGTAGAAAAACACAGAGGCAAAAATACCATTCGAGACAAACCAGAAACAATTCAGCGAAGGCGCACTAACCACTTCACCCAATGTGACGTCTGCAGAAAACCACATAGACTCGGTGATGAATGTATGACCGCACAGTGACACTCTCATACAAAGAGACACACACAGTGACACGCACTCTCACTTCGTCTCGTACATTCACACACACACACACACACACACACATGGGCATACACATGCAGAAACACACACATGCACATGCACAGCTACACACGCAAAGTCATACACACTTGCACAAACAGATACACCTACAATCACACAGACACAGTCACATTATGCATATATAGCTAAATATCCAAAATTACACACTGACATTCAAGCACAGACACACACTCACTAACTCGTGTACCTCCTCCCCGCACACACACATGTTAACATGCCTAAATCTATCA
>NW_025165987.1:0-1657 GCF_004010195.1 Chiloscyllium plagiosum
GTAATGTAATCTAATCTAATGTAATCTAATCTGTAGGCCGAAGACTTAAGCAAGGACTGTAATATTTGACATTTTAACTTTGCTTCTTTATTTTTCTATGACTGTGGAAAGAACACTGTAGTGCTGAACTTTTGAACTTATTTCCTTTATTTTCCTACTTTTGTAACTAAGGTATTGAGTTTAGGTACTTTGTCCCTAAAATGGTGCTGTGTATGGTGACATTGTGCACTTTTCACTGCACTCCTGTATCCTGTACTTGAGTATATGTGGCAATAAAATCTAAATTTAACTCCTTCTTGAAAAATATTTTGTTATTTTGAGATTTCTTCACCCTACAGCAGCGCATTCTCTAAAAGTTCAATTTGCTCATTATAGTGTGAAGCCCAATAGTGCGTACAGCACTCAATAGTCTCTTGGTGTCGTTTTTACTGGGTTAGCAATGTTGCTTGATTTTGGCATCCATATGTCTTCTGGTAAAATGGAGGATTCTAGTGGGCTCTTTGCCAACATGATCAACCTGATCTGCCATCACTGGTCTAGAGTCATTGAGATGTACAACATGGAAACAGACCCTTCGGTCCAACACATCCATGCCGACCAGATATCCGAAGTTAATCCAGTCCCATTTACCAGCATTTGATCCATATCTCTCTAAACCCTTCCTGTTCATAAACCCATCCAGATACCTTTTAAATGCTGTAATTGTATCAGCTCCACCACTTCCTCTAGCAGTTTATTCCATACATGCACCACCCTCTGTGTGGAAAAAGTTGCCCCTCGGGTGCTTTTATATCTTCCCCACCTCCTGCTTCCCCCTACCCACCTTAAACCCGTGCTCTCTAGTTTTGGACTCCCTTACCCTGGGGAAAAGACCTTGACAATTCACCCTATCCATGCCCTTCTAAAATGTCACCCTCGATGTTCCAGGGTAAATAGCCTCAGCCTGTTCAGCCTCTCCCTATAGCTCAATTCCTCCAACCCTGGCAACATCCGTGAAAATCTTTTCTGAACCCTATCAATTTTCACAATATTTTTCCAATAGCAGCCCTGGGAACCCAGACCCTGAATCCGTCTGCTATTCCTTCAGCTCCGGACGTTCTCCACAGACACCAGGAAGTGGTTCAGGGGATGTGAATGAAAGTTTCCCAGACGGATTCTGGTCCAATCAGGATAGTGATAGATGGTACTCGGGGATGTGCTGCAGCCTTGAGAGCGGTTTGGGAGGTTGCAGAGTGAGGAGTCATCAGCAGGACAAGGTTAGATTGCAGTCCGGGAGAGAGGTGCCGAGCACTGGGAGGTTAGGATAACTGGATAGGGGAAATCTTCCTCCTCAGGTGCAGTGCTAAACCTGGTTGTTCCTCCCTTCTCCCTTCAGCTGCAGGGATTCTGGAGTCTTCGATAACAAATCCAGGACCATTCAGTCGTGACTGACTCTCTCATCATACAATTAAATAGCAGACCCACCCGTTTTTAAAGTAGTCGTCGGTGTTTGAAGTCAGATGGATCAGGTTTCGGATTTTTGGGCATGACATAAAAGATATTGGGGCTTAAGCAGGAACAAACTCTTAGGCAAGTGGGTGGCACGGTGGCTCAGTGGTTAACACTACTGCCTCACAGCGCCAGGGTCCCAGGTTCAATTCCAGCCTCGAGTGACTGT
>NW_025165988.1:0-1657 GCF_004010195.1 Chiloscyllium plagiosum
TTAACAAATTACGTTCCATCTAAGTTCTTAACCTTCTGGAAGTCCCCGTCTATGTTAGGATAAATAAAATCACCTATTATGACAACCCTATTGCTCCTGCAAGTCTCGCCAGTCTTCCTGCATATTTGTTCTTCTAATTCCCATTGATTAATTGAAGGCATATAGTCCAACCACTATAACATTACCATCCCCCTCTTACTTATTCGCATCATTTACAAAAACTCATTAGATATTATCTCAGTTATTTCATCTTTAAATACTCGAGTGATATGCGCCTTAATCAGATCTATTGGTATTTAAATTGTTTCCATTTACATCTCTTCCTCGCAGTGACTTTCACATTCACAGCACCCCTTGTCAAGGCACAGTGGAGATATGGAGCTGTAAATGGTTGGGAGCTGCACATGCTGTCAGTTCCAACATTGGCTGCAAGTTTCCGCACACAGAGCTGCGATCTAACACAGTGTTACCGAACAATGCAACAGTCTGAGTTTATATATGAATTAACCAGTGCGGACTGCACAGTTCCCCACGCTGGACATTTAGCCCAGGATTCTTGATCCAGCATTGGTTTGGACTGCACAGAGGTTCACTCTGGACATAGCTGGGTTGCATTTAGCAGACACTAGCCGGATCTACACAGTTCTCCATCCTGAATATGTAATGGATGGTCTTGTTATGTGAGTTGGATTGCGAATGTGAGAGAACTAAACATCTGGCAATGCCTTTATTTTGTGATTTAATTTTTGTGAATGGACTCTTCAAATCCTGACTCATCCGGTTAGACCCATCTCTCTGGATGAGTCATGGTAACTGTTGTTACAGCATCTGTGTCGGCAACATGACCAGAAAATGGAGCAGAGGCTACAAAGAGGACAGTCTCCGTAAAATGGAATGTGGGAATCACCATGAGATCAGCCGTAGTCTTACTGAATGTTGGGGCAGTTTATTCATCTATTTCTGTTTGTTCCAAGCAAACTCTCCTTCTCTCCCAGTGTCCCATTCTGGTGGGGAGTGAGTCACCTCCTCCTGTTCCTGCGTAACAGGATCCTCGGGCCACAGTAGCCTCCAAATTTCCCTGTGTCCCAGTTTTGAGCAGTTGAGTGACTGCCTCCTGTCCCTGTGTCCCAGTCTCGAACAGTTGAGTCTCCTGTCCCTGTGTCCCAGTTTCAAGCAGTTGAATGATTCCCTCCTGATCACAAGTTTGCGAAAATACATGTCATCCTCCTGCTCCTGAGGAACAGGTTCCAATAGCTCATGCTCACCTGCTGCTCCTGTGGATTTGAGGTGAGGGACTGAATGGCCTCTTCACATCTTTACAGCTTTTCTTGAATAAAGGCCTTTCTCCTTTCTGTAAAACACCATCAAATTCTGAATGATGTATTTTTGTATTTCACTCTCAGTAATTGAGCAAACAATTGGCAGAATTCAGATGCTGAATAGCCTCCTCCTGTTCCCCTGTTATACACTGAATAGACTCTCAGAGATGTACAGCAAGGAAAAAGATCGTTCGGTCTGGTCATCCGTACCGCCAAATATCCTAAATCAATGTCGTCCCCCTTGCCAGCAGGTGGCCCATCTCCCCCTACACACTTCCCAAGCATATATCCATCCAAATGCTTTTAAATGGTGTAACTGTACCTGCCTCCACCACCTC
>NW_025165989.1:0-1657 GCF_004010195.1 Chiloscyllium plagiosum
CTAGTTCCTTGCAGCCTTTAGTTACTACCTCCTGACTGTACATTAACCTCCTCATTTGGTTCCCATCCTCCTCCCACATTAATTAAAACCTCCCAACAATGTTAGCAAAAGCACTTCCAAGGACGATGGTTCCAATCTGGACTAGATGTAGACCATCCAATTTGTAATAGTCCCACCTCCCCAAGAGCCGGTCCCAATGTCCCAAAAATCTGGACCCTTCCCTCCTTCTCCATCTCTCAAGCCATGCATTCATCCTGCCTATTGTATTGTTCCTACTCTGATTAGCACAGGGCACTGGTAGCAATCCTGAGATCACTACCTCTGAGGTCCTACTTTTTAACTTGGCTCCCAACTCCCTAAATTCTGCTTATAGGACCTCATCCTGTTTTGTTTTGTGTTAACGATATAATTGGTGCGTATATGAACCACAACAACGGGCACCGTCCCCCTTGAAAATGTTCTGCAGCCGATCCGAGACATCCCTGATCTGGGAACCTGGGAGGCAACATACCATTCAGGAGTCTTTTATTTCAACTACAGAACCACCTATCTATTCCCCTTACAACTGAATCTTCTACGAGTATAACCCTTCCACACTTTTTCCTGCCCTCCTGTACAGCAGAGCCAGCCACGGTGGAATTAACCTGGTTACTGCTGCCTTCCCCAGTGAGTCATCTCCCCAACAGTATCCAAAACGGTATGCCTGTTTTGGAGGGAGATGACCATGGGGGACACCTGCACTGCCTTCCTACCCTTTCTCTGCCTTTTGGTCACCCATTCCCTTTCTCCCTCAGCAATCCTAATCTGCGGTGTGACCAATTCACTAAACGTACTGCCCACGACCCCCTCAGTATCATGGATGCTCCAAAGTGAGTCCATCCACAGCTCCAGAGCTGCCATGCAGTTTAACAAGAGCTGCAGCTGGACACACTTCCTACATGTGATGGAGTCAGGGACATCAGCCATGTCCCTGAGCTCCCACATTGAGCAAGGAGAGCATAACACGGGTCTGGAATCTCCTGCCATTTTTAGCATTAAGCTTAACTTAGTCTTACCTTCGATAAATGCAAAGTGAAGAGCAGTTTTTTACCAGTCACATGATCAAAAAAAATTAGAAAAAATATACATTACATCTTTGCCAAATATAGATAACAAAAATAACAGTAATGTTCACGATGGTTTACAGAACTGAGAAAGACTTACCAGGAGCACCAAGCAGAGTGAGAAAGGGTTGGTAACCTGCCTGAGTAACCATCAAAACAGCTTCTACCTGCATTGATAATTATGCATTTTCATGAAAAAGCCAGTAAAGACCATGGGATAAACCCATATCTCATTGTTGGAACTTTCCAATCTGTTATTGTCAGATTGTGATCCCTCCCCTCCCTCATTGTTGGGACATTCCAATCTGTTATTGTCAGTTTGTGATCCCTCCCCTCCCTCATTGTTGGGACATTCCAGTAAGTTATTGTCAGGTTGTGATCCCTCCCCTCCCTCATTGTTGGGACATTCCACACTGTTATTGTCAGATTGTGATCCCTCTCCTCCCTCATTGTTAGGACATTCCAGTCTGTTATTGTCAGATTGTGATCCCTCCCCTCCCTCATTGTTGGGACATTCCATACTGTTATTGTCAGATTGTGATCTCTCCCCTCCC
>NW_025165990.1:0-1657 GCF_004010195.1 Chiloscyllium plagiosum
TTATCCTGAACACACACCAACTGTTCCATATTTAACCTTGTTTTTAGTTTTTTTTCATACATTGATAGACGCTTTTTAGCAGTCTTCATGTTTTTCTTTCATTTTCACGCTTTTTCTCATTCTGATTGTCTTCTCAGAATCTTGGTCATCCTTTGCTGGGTCCTACATTTCTCTGAATCTACTAGCTTATTGCAACACTTGGCATTTTTCTAAGCTGCCTCCTTTCATCTAATAGGAATATGAAGGTGGGGTTGAAAGTGGTAGTCGGAGAGGAAGGAGGGTGGACCAGATTGATAAGGAGGAAGATGGACACATAGGAACATTCAAAAGGGCGGTGATGATTTGGAAGTTTTGAGTAGGATAAGGTGGGATTAGGTGAAATGGGGAAATGGCGAAATCCATTATGATCCCCTGTGTTTGGAGGGTCCCAAGGCAGAAGAGGAAGCTTTCTTCCTCCAGGCTGGCTTGGGTTTGGCGATGGAGCAGGCCAAGGACCCTCATGTCCTTGGCAGAGTGGGAAGGGGAATTGAAGTGCTCAGCCACAAGGTGATGGATTTGTTCAATGTGGTTGTCCCAGAGGTGTTCTCAGAAATGATCCACAAGTTGGCCTCCTGCTTCGCCAATGTAGAGAAAACCACTTTGCGTTTAATGGATGCAGTAGATGGGGCGTTCTGTCTCCCTTCGTCGCCTATCACTTTCAACCCCACCTTCATCTACCTATCGCAATCCCAGTTGCCTCCCTCCTGCCGCACCCCCTTCCCATTTATCTCTCAGCCCCCTTGGCCCAGAAGCTTCATTCCTGATGAAGGTCGTATGCCCGAAACATCGATTTATCTACTCTTAGTACGCTGCCTGACTGTGCTTTTCCAGCACCACACTCTTCGACTCTGATCTCCAGCATCTGTAGTCCCCACTTTCTCCTCACACCTTCATGGCTTGCATGACTCAGATTTATAACGGTTACTGCAAATAAAACAAAAATTGTCTTGTACTCAAACAGCATAAAAGAAAACCAATACATTGTGGTCACTGTTCCCAAAAGGTCCTTTCCAGCAAAAGTTTCAATTAGCTCTTCTGATCACTCAACACCAATTCCTAAATAACCTGATCTTGAGTTCAGTGCTCGACATAATGTTAATGTAAACCATCTCACACGTGGTCATGTAATCCATTTTTCCCAGCATTGGAATAAATTGGGTTAACATAGTTTAGATATAATTTAAACAGTACATTATTACTGACGTACCCACAAATGTGCATATCTAATTTCCTGTTTTATAAGATGTCCAGCATTTGTATTGCAGCTTTCAGTTTTATATAAAACTCCCATCAACGTTTGCTCCTCCTTGCTGTTCTTGCGCTCCACTTATAAGATTCTGTGGAATCTGAGCGATGTGGGCTCTGGGGAGATTAATGGTAGACATCTCTCACATCTTTTATGATTTTCTCCAACTTTAACTTCTCCAGAGCTCCCGTTATGCTGATGGAGTAGAGAAGGACAATAATCTTCCAACAATGCTCTGTATTCGCCCAGAGAGCTGAGACAGCTCTAACCTGGGTGGGAAATTTTCAGCAGGCTGGTAAAGTGTTGTTGCTGCTATACGGGGTCTTAGTGAGATCACATCTGGAGTAGTGTGAACAGATGTAATGTCTTCAA
>NW_025165991.1:0-337 GCF_004010195.1 Chiloscyllium plagiosum
CTCAGTGATGAAGGGTGTGCTCACAGTCAGAGGTGTAGGGTGTGCTTACACTCAGAGGTGAAGGGTGTGATCACGCTCAGAGGTGAAGGGTGTGCTCACACTCAAAGGTGTAAGGTGTGATCACACTCAGAGGTGTAGGGTGTACTCACACTCAGAGGTGAAGGTTGTGCTCTCACTCAGATGTGTAGGGTGTGATCACACTCAGAAGTGATGGGTGTGCCCACACTCAGATGGCAAGGGTGTGCTCACACACAGAGGTGTTGGGAGAGCTCACACTCAGAGGTGAAGGGTGTGCTCACACTGTATAGGATGTGATCACACTCAGTGTTGAAGTGTG
>NW_025165991.1:488-1657 GCF_004010195.1 Chiloscyllium plagiosum
TCAGAGGGGAAGGTTGTGCTCACACTCAGAGGTGTAGGGTGTGATCATGCTCAGAGGTGAAGGGTGTGCTCACACGCAGAGGTATAAGGTGTGATCACACTCAGAGGTGTAGGGTGTACTCACACACAGAGGTGAAAGTTGTTCTCAGACCCAGCGGTGAAGTGCATGCTCACACTCAGAGGTGAAAGATGTGCTCACACTAAGAGGTGAAGGAGGTGCTCACACTCAGAGATGAAGTGTGTGCACACACTCAGAGGTGAAGTGTGCCCTCACACTCAGAGGTGTAGGGTGTGCTCACACTCAGAGGTGAAGATTGTGTACACACTCAGAGGTAAAGGGTGCGCTCACACTTAGAAGTGATGGATGTGCTTTGACTCAGAGGTGTAGGGTGTGCTCACACTCAGAGGTGAAGTGTGTGCTCACACTCAGAGGTGAGGGCTGTGCTCACACTCAGAGGGGAAGGTTGTGCTCACACTCTGACATGTAGGGTGTGCTCACACTTAGAGGTAAAGGGTGTGCTCACACTCAAAGGTGTAAGGTGTGATCACACTCAGAGGTGTAGGATGTACTCACACTCAGAGGTGAAGGTTGTGCTCAGACTCAGCGGTGAAGTGTGCGCTCACACTCAGAGGTGTAGGGTGTGCTCACACTCATAGGTGAAGGTTGTGCTTAGACTTAGAGGTGAAGGATGTGCTCACACTCAGGGGTGAAGACTGTGCTCACAGTCAGAGGGGAAGGTTGTGCTCACACTCAGAGGTGAATGGTGTGCTCACACTCAGAGGTGAAGGTTGTGCTCACACTCAGAGATGTAGGGTGTGATCACACTCAGAGGGGAAGGTTGTGCTCTCACTCAGATGTGTAGTGTGTGATCACACTCAGAAATGTTGGGTGTGCCCACACTCAGATGGCAAGGGTGTGCTCACACACAGAGGTGTTGGGAGAGCTCACACTCAGAGGTGAAGGGTGTGCTCACACTGTATAGGATGTGATCACACTCAGTGTTGAAGTGTGTGCTCACACTCAGAGGTGTAGGGTGTGCTCACACACAGAGGTGAAAGTTGTTCTCAGACCCAGCGGTGAAGTGCATGCTCACACTCAGAGGTGAAGGAGGTGCTCACACTCAGAGGGGACGTTTGTGCTCACACTCAGAGGTGAAAGATGTGCTCACA
>NW_025165992.1:0-1657 GCF_004010195.1 Chiloscyllium plagiosum
AAACATCTGCAATCCTCACTTTTTCCCTAACTTGTTAACCTGTGCAGTCACATGCAGGGATCTGTAGAGAAACACCCTCTGAGCTTCCCAGTGTGCTGCCGTTCATTGCATACCCCTATTTTTGTTTCCTTCTTCCAAAGTACATCACCTCATATTTATCAGGATTACTTTCCATCTGACCATTCCATCTGTATACACCTGTAACATAAGGCCTTCTTCTTCACTGCCAACCACCCGGCTAATCTTTGTGTCAAACACAAACTTAATTATCACACTCCCCAACACCACCCCCACCCACACGCACACACACACATTCACATCTAGATCATTTATAAATGGCACAAATAATAAGGGACAGAACACTGATCCCTGTGGTACACCAGCAGACTCTGGTCTCCTGTTACACAAACAGCCTTCCACCACCACCCTCTGTCTCTTGCCACAAAGATTATTGTTTTGATGTAACACACTAAGTTACCCTTGATTCATGACTATTTTTAATAACCAGTTTCCCACATGGGGCTTTGTCAATGGCCTTGTTGAATAACCATATAAACAACATGCTCGAAACTAAACAATAAATTTCATTCAGAGTGGCTTCCCCGATGACGTCATGCTGACTATCCCTGATCAAACCTTGCTTCTCGAAATGAAGATCAATTTTCTCCTTTCCTATTTTCTCCAATACTTGGCCTAACACTGATCTACAACTGACTGGTCTACAATTCCGCGGTCTATTTCCACCACCTTCCCATAAAGTGGGACCAAATTAGTTGTCCTCCAGTCATCAGGCATCTCCAACTTCCCTGTGGCCAGATTCGACTTAAATATTTCAGTCAGGGCCTTTTGTCCTTTCCATCTGGAGTCTGGTGTACACATTTAGTCTCATCACTGTAGAAAGGATATTATTATATTGGAAGCAGCTCAGAGATGGTTCCCTCAACTGATTCCTTCAATGAAGGTGTAAACTTACAAGAAAAGGATAATTAGTTTGATCCAATACCCATTGGAGTTTATGAGAATGAAAGATGATCATATTTTTACATAGAGCACTGGAAGGAGTCAGCAAAAGAAGACAATTACACAGCCAATAGAGGAATCGATTCCACTTCTCCAGCCTGTTACACAGGAACAGCAGAAGGATATTCAAGCCATCGAACCTATTACGCCAGAACAGGATGAGGCTATTCAGCCCCTGGAGTCTGATATACAGTTACAGGAGGAGACCAATCAGCTCCTCGATCCTTTAACAGAGTGCAGCACCAGTATACTGTTATACAGCAATAGGATCAGTCCATTCAGCCTCCTCAAGTCTGTAACACAGGAACTGGAAGATACTGGAAGAGGTCATTCAGCATGAGAATCAGAGAAGGGGATAAAATTATTTGAGACTTGTTGTGGAAAAGAATAGTTCATTCACACATGTATCTGTTATATGGCAAACTGTTGGGAATTAAAGGAAATTGTGAGAATCCAGTATTAATTAACTAACAACAGGGGATTTGCAAAGTCAAAATGGAATGTATCAGAATCAACATTGTCTTTTAAAGAATTTATTTGTTCTAGTTCTTTAAATATGTGACAGGCAAAGTAGGCAATAGGGATTCTGGAGGCATAGAGTATTTGGAATTTGAGAAAACATTGATTAAAGCGCTGC
>NW_025165993.1:0-1657 GCF_004010195.1 Chiloscyllium plagiosum
TCATCCTCGCAATCCTTTCTTCTATGATTCTAGCACTATTAGGAGGCCTGTAAAAGACTCCTAACAGGGTGAGCTCACCTTTCCTATTCCTAACCTCAGCCCAAACTACCTCAGATGGCGAGTCTTCATCCATCGTCCTTTCCACAGCTGTAATACGATCTTTGTCAAGCAATGCCACACCTCCCCCTCTTTACCCCCACCTCTGACCCTACTAAAACATTTAAACCCAGGGACCTGCAACAGCCAATCCTGTCCCTGTTCTACCCATGTCTCCGCAATAGCCACAACATCAACGTCCCAGGTACCAACCCACGCTGCAAGTTCACCTACCTTATTTCGTATACTTCTTGCATTGAAGTATACACACTTCAAGCCACTTTCCTGTTTACAGGCACCCTCCTTTGAAATTGATGCCATGTTCCTAACCTCCCTACACTCCAGGTCCTGCACCCTAAATCTACAGTCTGGGTTCCCATGCCCCTGCAGAGTTAGTTTAAACCCCCCCCAAGAGCACTAGCAAACCTCCCACCAAGGATACTGGTGCCCCTCAGGTTCAGGTGCAGACCATCCTGTTTATAGAGGTCCCACCTTCCCCAGAAAGAACCGCCAGTTATCCAAATACTGGAATCCCTCCCTCCTGCACCATCCCTGTAGCCACGCATTTAACTGTTCTCTCTCCCTGTTCTTCGACTCTCTATCACGTGGCACGGGTAACAAACCAGAGACAACAACTCTGTTCGTTCTAACTTTGAGCTTTCAACCTAGCTCCCTGAAAGCCTGCCTAACATCCTCGGCGCTCCTCCTACCTATGTCATTGGTGCCAATGTGGACCACGACTTCGGGCTGCTCCCCGTTCCCCTTAAGGACCTGGAAAACACGATCAGAGACATCACGTACTCTTGCACCTGGGATGGCAACATACCAAACGTGAGTCTCTCTCGTTCCCACAAAACCGCCTATCTTACGAAAGGATTTTATAACAGGTCAGTTAAAAATCGGGGTAGCATAAAGCAAAGTCAATCGGCAATGAATATTATGTCTTAGTTTATTGTCTCGCGAATATTCTCCACCAGTCACTTCATTCAGCTGCTCTGTTATTTTATTCGTGTCTCCTTTTTATGATCACGGTGAATCATATGCAAACCTGCAGTGTTCTGGCATTAGTCTCACATACAAGGAATAAATATTAAGAAGACTGAATAATTTATAGTCCATCCGTCAGCAACATTCATCCATTTCACCCCGGGCGAGTGCAAGTTTCCATTTATTTTGAAGTGAAAATTGATGTAACGAAGCGGTTAACTAAACTTGTTTGTTCAGTGACTGTGATTAATGCCAGTCTCCATTGATTCGAATTATCCAAGTGGAGCGTCTTCTTATTTTAATGATAAATGGGCTGCGTTCAATGAGTAATCCCGTAATATGAGCAGGAGCATCATCGACACCACGAACAGGGATCAGCAGCTCCAGAGAGAGGGCGAGAAGTCAGAATCTGAGGACAATAGACTGGAATGTTCAAACAATGGATAAGATTCTGAGAACAATTCAATGCAATGCTGCAACAATGGACCGGGGTCTATCCTGGTACATTTGGTCTCTTTCTACATATTATGACCAAAGTTTTTCACCAACCCGGATCCGATATGCACTTTACGTT
>NW_025165994.1:0-1657 GCF_004010195.1 Chiloscyllium plagiosum
GTCTCAGGCCCATATGATGAAAAAACAAATACATTTTTTTGTAACTTTGAAACTGTGAGATCCTAACACACTCCTGATCCACGTCGTACCTACAATTTCCCTCTCATCATCAGCTCATCCAACATTAAACTGCACGTGTGCTCAAACGCACTAAGTCGTGTACTCCTCGCCCTCAGCTTATTGACCTGAACACCTTGGTCGTCCATAAAAATCAGAATTTAAAACAAAAGAATATCCCTTCACGATAGCGATCACTCCCATCTCTGTAATCTCTATCACACACAATCCTTCAAGATATCTGTACTGAATCAATTCTGGCCACTTGAGTGCAGTCAATTAGTCTTCCCACCAACGTTGGATGGTCTTTCACGATGAAATACTTAAGAAACATAGTAAGGAGTGATTACAGTAAAGATTTCAGAGCAGGCGCTGCGGTTTTACTGCATTATATGGGAGCTTGAGTATTCCATTGTGGATCATAGTGACTACATTCACAGCAAGTGTTGCTTCCTTAAAGGACTCTGGCAGAGATGGATAAGCTGGAGTCTGAGCTCCGAACCACGCCACACATCAAGAAAGGGAAAACTTTACTAAATGCTCTGTTTCAGAAAACAGTCATATCCCTCAAATTAACTACGGTTAATCGGTCAGTGGTCAGGGTCAGGAGTACATGAAAATGAGTAAGGCAGGTAGAGCGAGTCAGAGGGAAAAGCTGAAGGAGCCTCAGTCTTTCAGCTTGTCTAACAGTTTTGGGATTCTTGCTCGCTGTGTGACTGAGAGTAGGGGATGTGCGGACGATGATCAAACTGACCACAGGACTCTGCAGAGGCAGCAGAAAAGAGAAATGTAGTTATAATTGGGGACTCTTTTCCCTTTTGCCAGCATCGATAGTCCCAAATACTATGTTGCCTGCTTGGTGGCCATGTTTAAATTCTCTCATCCGGGTTCAGAGGAACTTGGCGTGGGAGAGGACTGATCCAGTTGCCGATGCAGGTGGAAAGAGGAAAGAGTTTCTGCTGAAAGAAGAGGAACAGCTCGGAGCTAACTTAAAAAGCAGAACCAAAGAGATAATAATCTCTGGATTACTACCTGATCCATAAACAAATTGGCACAGCGGAAGCCAGATGAAAGAGGTGAATGAAATGCTGAAAGATTGGTGTGGGAGAAAGTGATGTGAAGTCGTTTATCTTTGATGTCAGTGTTCGGAAAGACAAGAGCTTTTCCAATAGAACTTTCTCCACCTGTTGCCTGCCGGACCAGGGTCCTAGTGAATCGCACGAGGGCTGATAGACAGGGCTTGGAACTAAATCGTGGGGCCGGGGTTCAGTTGTATGAAAAGTTATGGAAAACGTTTAATTCTGGAGAGGGCTCAGCACACGCTAAAACTTCCATAACAAGTAATAGGACAGAAAGTATGGAAAGATTCATGAATCTAACTTCATGCGCAGCAAATAAGAGACTTCCATGAGAAGAGGAATAGAACAAGAGGTGTTGTACTTGAAACATGGAGTATATGAAACATGATAAATGCGCTGAGAGCACAGGTTGCTATTGACAGGTACGTTATTGTGGACATCACAGAGACAGCCGCAAGGTGATCGGGGCTGGGAACTAAAAATCCAACGAGACACGTTATGTAAAAGGCAGGCAAATAGGG
>NW_025165995.1:0-1657 GCF_004010195.1 Chiloscyllium plagiosum
AACAAAACATGAATGCAATGTGAGTGCCATGTTTGGGCGGCTCAGTGGCACAGTGGTTAGTACTGCTGCCTCACAGTGCCAGAGACCCAGGTTCATTTCCCACCTCAGACTGACACTAACCTCAAGGATGCATAAGGTTCACTTGGTACAAGGTTCATTAATTGAAACCTGCTGTTTTTCTATTACTACGGTATAATAATGTCTATTTAACCCTGACCGTATATTTCATTTCAACAGTCCCTTATTTTGAAAGAGGATGTAAATGCATTAAAGACAGTTCAGAGGAGGTTTACTCGATGAATACTTTGAATGAGTGGCTTGTGCAGTCGGGATAGGTGCTCAGACTGGGTTTGTTTCTGCTGGAGTTTAGACGAGTTAAGAGTGATCTGATCAAACTGTATAAAGGCTCTTAATGATCTTGGAATGGATGTTTCTTCTTGTGAGTGAGTTCAGAATTAGGGGCCATGTTTATAAAATTAGTGAGGGGTCACACTTTTTGGTCAGAGAGGAAGAGAATTCTTTGTTTGGGTGTGTAACTTTGGAATTGTCTGTCCCAGAAAGTAGGAGAGGTGAGGACAATGGATATTTTTAAGTCACAGGTAGATTTATTTCCTTGCATAACAAGAATCTACGATTACACTGGGTAGATGGGAACTCAAAACATAGACTTATCAGCCATAAACTTATGAAAGAGTGGAATAGGTTCAAGCGAGCAAATGAATTTATTAAATGCATTCATGAAAGTTTCCTCAAGCAGTATACAGAGGATCCTACTCAGGAAGGGACAAAACTCGACCTACTCATGGGAAATAGGGCAGGACAGGTGATGGAGGTGATAGTGGGGAGCACTTTGGGACCAGTCCTATTAATTTTAAAGTAGTTATGGAGAGGAACTGGTCCACAGGTTCAAGTTCTAAATTGGAGAAAGGTGAATTTTGATGGAATTAGACAGGAGCTTGCAGGGGTTAATTGGAGTAGTTTGTTTGCCAGCAAAGGGACCTCCAGCAAGGGGGAGGCTTTTAAAAGTGAGATCGCTGGAGTTCAAGGTCTATATGTTCCTATGAAGGTGAAAGGCATGGTTGACAGGAATAGGGAACCCTGAATGACAAGAGATATTGAGGCTTTGACCAGAAAACGAATGAGGTATGGATAAGGTACCGGCAGCTGGGACCAAGGGAATCCCTGGATGTATACAGGGGATACAGAGGTTTACTGAAGAAGAAATCAGGAAAGCAAAAAGGGGGAATGGGATTGCCTTGGTGAGAAGGTTAGGATGCGTCCAAAGAGGTTATTTAAGTAAAAAGGAGTAAGAATAACTCGCGAAAGAATAATTATTTCTTATTTTCTAAAGGCAAGTGTCAGTCATTGTGTTCCAGAGGCAATTCAATTGGACAAATTGATAGGCTTGAAGCAACACGCACTTTATTCTTACACTGCAGTTAAAATAGTGATTTTAAAATAGCGACAATTCCAAGATGGAGGTGAAACAGGACACCTGAGATCGAGCTTGTCCACTCCGCCCATTTAGAGTCATCGGGTCATAGAGATGTACAGCACAGAAACAGACCCTTCGGTCCAACTCATCCAGATATCCCAATCCAATCTAGCCCCACCTGCCAGCACTCAGCCCTTCTTCCTCAAAACCCTTCCAATTCAT
>NW_025165996.1:0-1658 GCF_004010195.1 Chiloscyllium plagiosum
GGGGGAAAGTCTCAGATACAGTCACATAGATGGTCAACTCCAGGAAGGGTGAGAGAGGTTGGCACCTAGGGCAGGAGTCTTTTGTGGATATACCCATTTCAAACAGGAATGGTGTTTTGGAAAATGTAGGGGGTGATGGATTCTCAGGGGAACATAGCATGAACAGCCAAGTTTCTGGTATTGAGACTGGCTCTAATGCAACAAGGGGTACGTCGGCTTCCAAGAGATCAATTGCGTTAGGGGATTCTGTAGTCCGAGGAACAGACAGATGTTTCTGTGGCCAGCAGAGAAAATGCAGAATGGTGTGTTGTTTCCCTGGTGCCAGGATCAAGGATGTCTGAGAGGATGCAGAATGTTCTCACGGGGGAAAGGGACCAGCAGGAGGTCATTATCCACATTGGAGCCAATAATATAGGAAGGGAAAAGGTTGAGATTGTGAATGGAGATTACAGAGAGTTAAGCAGAAATTTAAAAAGGAGGTCCTCAAGGGTAGTAATATCTGGATTACTCCCAGTGCTACGAGTTAGTGAGGGCAGGAATAGGAGGATAGAGCAGATGAATCCATTGCTGAGGAGCTGATGTATGGGAGAAGGATTCACGTTTTTGGATCATTGGAATCTCTTTTGGGGTAGAAGTGACCTGTCCCAGAAGGATGGATTGCATGTAAATTGGAAGGGGACTGGCAGGGAAATTTGCAAGAACTGCTTGGGAGGATTTAAACTAGTAAGGTGGGGGTGGGACCCAGGGAGATAGTGAGGAAAGAGATCGATCTGAGATGGGTATAGCTGAGAACAGAAGCGAGTCAAACAGTCAGGGCAGGCAGGGACAAGGTAGGACTAATAAATTAAACTGCATTTATTTCAATGCAAGGGGCCTAACAGGGAAGGCAGATGAACTCAGGGCATAGTTAGGAACATGGGACTGGGATATCATAGCAATTACGGAAACATGGCTCAGGGATGGGCAGGACTGGCAGCTTAATGTTCCAGGATACAAATGCTACAGGAAGGATAGAAAGGGAGGCAAGAGAGGAGGGGGAGTGGCATTTTTGACAAGGGATAGCATTACAGCTGTGCTGAGGGAGGATATTCCCGGAAATACATTCAGGGAAGTTATTTGGGTGGTACTGAGAAATAAAAAAGGGATGATCACCTTATTGTGATTGTATTATAGACCCCCCCAATAGTTAGAGGGAAATTGAGAAACAAACTTGTAAGGAGATCTCAGCTATCTGTAAGAATAATAGGGTCGTTATGGTGGGGGATTTTAACTTTCCAAACATTAACTGGGACTGCCATATTGTTAAGGGTTTAGATGGAGAGGAATTTCTTAAGTGTGTACAAGACAATTTTCTGATTCAGTAGGTGGATGTACCTACGAGAGAAGGTGCAAAACTTGACCTACTCTTGGGAAATAAGGCAGGGCAGGTGACTGACGTATCAGTGGGGGAGCACTTTGGGGCCAATGACCACAATTCTATTTGTTTTAAAATAATGATGGAAAAGGATAGACCAGATCTAAAAGTTGAAGTTCTAAATTGGAGAAAGGCCAATTTTGACAGTATTAGGCAAGAACTTTCAAAAGCTGATTGGAGGCAGATGTTCGCAGGTAAAGGGACGGCTGGAAAATGGGAAGCCTTCAGAAATGAGATAACAAGA
>NW_025165997.1:0-1658 GCF_004010195.1 Chiloscyllium plagiosum
CAGGTTAGGGTGGATTGGCCGTGCTAAATTGCCCATAGAGCTAGCTGCATTAGTCAGAGGGAAATGGGTCCAGATGGGTTACTCTTCGGAGGGTCGGTGTGGACTGGTTGGGCCGAAGGGCCAGTTTCCACACTGTAGGGAATCTAATCTCGGTTTTGACTGAGAGCTATGGAACACAGGAATGCTGCCCACTCGTTTGTAGCTCTCCTGGTTGGACCAAAGGCTCTGTCTCTGCGCTACCGCACTCTGTGATTCCCTCGGCATTGGCAACTGGGAGAATTGCGCTCAATTCTCTCAAAGCAAGGGCCCACAGCGTCTGACCCAGGGCAAAGGGGATAGAACTTCAACTCATAAGTGAAACACACCAGGTGAAATCCTAGGGACGAAAGAAAAAACATCATTGCACCAAGCCTGCAGTGTGTTTTGAAATCCATCTCAAAGCAACACGCACCTTAAATGTAGCTACAGCTCCTGCACAGCTAGAAAATATGGATTTTTTAAAATTAAGAACTTGAGGGTGGATTTTCTGTCCCTGGGGATTAGTGGAGACCGTCAGGTCTCTGCTAAGTGTTTGACAGTCACCGCGTAATTATACGCTCTCAGAGTGCTTCTTGTGAATTAAAAGCTGGACAAGACGGAGCTTTGCACAGGTCAGGAAGAGCTCTCTACACAGATAAAAAAAAGGCAGCCTTTCTGGGAGTGAACAAGAATTTGTCAATGCCACAGCATTCCCACACACTAGAAGGGTTACTCAACCGGTGAGGACTCAGATTTCCATTTCAGTGTCTGAGGGGCATTAAAAAAAATGCTCTCTTGGCACCGTCACAGACCCCCGACCTGGCATTCTGACGTGAGGCCTTATACAGGCGATCAGCCCTTGTAGCTACACCAGCCCCGCCCGCCGCGAGCTTGGAGGTCATTACAGTTTCTCTTGGTTGCTTGGCGCTGACAGAGGGGAGGCCATTCAGCCCAACCTGCCCACTCCCATGCCCTGCCAAGGTTCTATCCCAATGTGTCGATCTCCTGCCCCTCCCACCACCCCACAACCATGTCTATCCAATGCCGCCTCCCACTTGAATGCCTCCACTGACCCTGACCCCCTCCCCGGCCCCCACATTTTCAGGCAGGGTACCCCACCCCCTCACCGCTCGCTGGGTGGAAACAGTTCCCCTCCCATCACCCTCGCTTCATGCTCCCCTCACTTTTAATCCACGCTCACCCTCCACGTCTTGTTCTTCTTCTTTTTTGGGAACAGCTTCTTCCTCTCAAATGGTTCAATTTGTGCTGGTTCAATCCAGGTAGGGGAACACCATTTAATGTCAATGGGTTTACTCTGTATCTAACCCTGTGATGGAGACATTGTAGAGAGAGCTTTACTCTGTATCTAACCCCGTGCTGTCCCTGTCCTGGGGAGTGTTTGATGGGGGACAGTGTAGAGAGAGCTTTACTCTATATCTAACCCCGTGCTGTCCCTGTCCTGGGGAATGTTTGATGGGGGACAGTGTGGAGGGAGCTTTACTCTGTATCTAACCCCGTGCTGTCCCTGTCCTGGGGAATGTTTGATGGCGGACAATGTAGAGGGAACGTGACTCTGTATCTAACCCCGTGCTGTCCCTGTCCTGGGCAGTGTTTGATGGGGGATAGTGTAGAGGGAGCTT
>NW_025165998.1:0-1658 GCF_004010195.1 Chiloscyllium plagiosum
GGATAATGGATCAATGTTGGATAATGGATCAATTTTGGACAATAGATCAATGTTAGATAATGGATCAATGTTGGATGATGGATCAATGTTGGATGATGGATCAATGTTGGATGATGGATCAATGGTGGATGATGGATCACTGTTGGATCATGGATCAATGTTGGATGATGGATCAATGGTGGATGATGGATCACTGTTGGATGATGGATCAATGTTGGATAATGGATCAATGGTGGATGATGGATCACTGTTGGATGATGGATCAATGTTGGATGATGGATCAATGGTGGATGATGGATCAATGTTGGATAATGGATCAATGTTCGATGATGGATCAATGTTGGATGATGGATCAACGTTGGATATTGGATCAATGTTGGATAATGGATCAATGTTGGATGATGAATCAATGTTGGATAATGGATCAATTTTGGATAATGGATCAATGTTGCATAATGGATCAATGTTGGATGATGGATCAATGTTGGATAATGGATCATTGTTGGATAATGGATCAATGTTGGATGATCAATCAATGTTGGATGATGGATCAATGTTGGATAATTGATCAATGTTGGATGATGGATCAATGTTGGATAATGGATCAATGTTGGATGATGGATCAATGTTGGATGATGGATCAATGTTGGATAATGGATCAATTTTGGATAATGGATCAATGTTGCATAATGGATCAATGTTGGATAATGGATCAATGTTGGATAATGGATCAATGTTGCATAATGGATCAATGTTGGATGATGGATCAATGTTGGATGATGGATCAATGTTGGATAATGGATCAATGTTGGATGATGGATCAATGTTGGATGATGGATCAATGTTGGATGATGGATCAATTTTGGATAATGGATCAATGTTGCATAATAGATCAATGTTGGATAATGGATCAATGTTGGATGTTGGATCAATGTTGGATGATGGATCAACGTTGGATGATGGATCAACGTTGGATAATGGATCAATGTTGGATAATGGATGAATGTTGGATGATGGATCAATGTTGGATAATAGATCAATGTTGGATAATGGATCAATGTTGGATGATGGATCAATGTTGCATGATGGATCAATGTTGGATGATGGAACAATGTTGGGTAATGGATCAATGTTGGATGATGGATCAATGTTGGATAATGGATCAATGTTGGATGATGGATCAATGTTGGATGATGGATCAATGTTGGACAATGGATCAATGTTGGATAATCGATCAATGTTGGATAATGGATCAATGTTGGATGATGGATCAATGTTGGATGATGGAACAATGTAGGATAATGGATCAATGTTGGACGATCAATCAATGTTGGATGATGGATCAATGTTGGATAATGAATCAATGTTGGATGATGGATCAACGTTGGATAATGGATCAATGTTGGAAAATGGATCAATGTTGAATGATTGATCAATGTTGGATAATGGATCAATGTTGGATAATGGATCAATGTTGGATAATGGATCAATGTGGGATGATGGATCAATGTTGGATGATGGATCAATGTTGGATAATGGATCAATGTTGGATAATCGCTCAATGTTGGATAATGGGTCAGTGTTGGATGATGGATCAATGTTGGATGATAGATCAATGTTGGATAATGGATCAATGTTGAATGATGGATCAATGTTGG
>NW_025165999.1:0-1658 GCF_004010195.1 Chiloscyllium plagiosum
TGGGGTGAGTGATAAATCATTTTGCGTTTGAAAGAAAGTTTGGCTGGTTGGTTGGCAGTGAGGAGGAAGACCTTATATTACAGGAAGGTACAGATGGAATGATCAAATAGGTGGATCAATGGCTGATGGAATGTAACCCTGATAAATATGAGGTGATGTGCTTTGGAAGAAGGAACCAGACAGGGAAGGACTCAATGAATAGCAGCACACTCGGAAGCTCAGAGGGTGCTTCTCCACATACCCCTGAATGTGATTAAACAGGTTCATGCACAAGTTGACAAAGCATAGCGTCCATAAACATTGCCTTTATTCATGGAGACACAGATTATAAGAGCTATATGGAACTTTGGTTCGGACAAATGGAATACTATGTACAATTCTGGGAGCCACATTACAAGAAGTGTGTGATTGCACTGGAGAGGGTGCAGTGGAGATTCACTAGGATGTTCCCTTGGATGGAGTAGATCAACTCGAGTTTACTTTTAAGCAGAGAAGGCTGAGAGGGACGTGCTTCAGAAGGAGAAGATTATCAGGGGCATGGACAGGATGGATAGACAGCAGCTGTTCCTTTCCGTCAAAGGGCGATGAACAAGGGAGCGCCATTATAAAGTGAAGTGTTTGATGTTTAATGAGGATTTGAGGATTGGTTTTCATCCAGAGGCTGTTGGGGTCAAGAATGCACTTCCTGAGAGAGCAGTTGGCACAGATAACCACACAGCCGTTAATAAATACATGGTCATGCCCTTGAAGTGCCATAGCATACATGGCTATGTGCCTCGTATCGGAAAGTAGGACTAATGTAGTCGTGCTGTATTTATGACAGTGCAGAATCAGTGCTTATGTGATTGTATGGGTTGGACGGTCAATTATTGAGCAGCATAAGACAGAAATTGATGAGTTTCTGAAGAATGTATTAACTAGGGTTTTTAAAGTGAACTTGTGTCCATGAGCTAGAACAGGGGAAGCCCAAAGTGTCTAATGCCTTGCTCCCTTCCTGATGTTTCTGTGCAGTGTGCGGGAAAGCTCTGTCATTGTTGTCACAAGCTCATTAACATTAGGAAGGCGGCATCTGTCTGGTTGAAAGGACTGTGTTTCCCGTTCCCTTCTCCAAAGCCCGTTGCCGGTGTTCTGTCTAGTTTTATCCTTTAAGAACTCACAGTAATTTGATACAATTGAGTGTCTTGTTTGGCCGTTTCAGAGACCATTGTAGAGTTTATCACATGTCTGTGTGTCTGGAGACACTTGTACGCCAGACCAGGAAGCACGGGAGATTCACTTCCTTAAAGTACATTGGGGAAGGGACAGATGTTTACAATGGACATTAGATTCAAGGTCAATATTACTGGCACCAGATTTTATGTCTCGATATTTTGTTAATTGTTTTCAACTTCCACCAGCTGCCAGAGCATTATCCTGATCTGGATCAGTAATCCAGTGACATTTGCACAACAGCACCATCTGCACATGGGGACCTATCGGAAACCACACTGAGCACATTATTTCTGTGCTGCTTGACAGCTCTGTAAAAAAGAAATCCCACCAATGTGACTATCGCGACGGGACTGAGGGCGTGGTAAATGGTCAGACTGTAGTCATTCCCTTGTTATGGGACTGGATATAGTTGGGGAACTTTCCACGTGGCCAGGCAGATGTCAGAG
>NW_025166000.1:0-1658 GCF_004010195.1 Chiloscyllium plagiosum
TGAGGTGTTGCATTTTGGCAAGACATATCAGGGCAAGGTATGTAGAACATAGAACATAAAAACAATACAGCGCAGAACAGGCCCTTCGGCCCTCAATGTTGCGCCGACCTGTGAACTATTCTCAGCTCTTTCCCCTACACTATCCCATCATCATCCATGTGCTTACCTAAGGATTGTGTAAATCTCCCTAATGTGGCTGAGTTCACTACATTAGCAGGTAGGGCATTCCACGTCCTTACCACTCTGCATCAAGAACCTGCCTCTGATATCTGTCTTAAATCTATCACCCCTCAATTTGTCGTTATGCCCCCTCGTACAAACTGATGTCATCATCCTAGGGAAAAGACTTCATTGTGTACCCTATCTAATCCACTGATCATCTTGTATATCTCTATCAAATCCCCTCTTAGCCTACTTCTTTCCAATGAGAACAGATGCAAGTCTCTCAGCTTTCCCTCATATGACCTTCCCTCCAGACCAGATAATATCCTAGTAAATCTCCTCTGCACCTATTCCAATGCTTCCACATCCTTCTTGAAATATGGGGACCAGAGTTGTACACAATATTCCAAGTGTGCCGCACCAGTGTTTTGTATAGTTGCAGCTTGATATTGCGGTTCCGGAACTCAATCCATTTACAAATGAAACCTAACACACTGTATGTCTTCTTAACAGCACTATCCACCTTGTTGGCAACACTCAGGGATCGATGTACATGGACACCAAGATTCCTCTGCACATCCACACTACCAAGAATCTTTACATTGAGCCAGTACTCTGCCTTCCTGCTTATTCTTCCCAAAGTGCATCACCTCACATTTAGCTGCACCGAACTCTATTTGCCACTTCTCATCCCAATTCTGCAGTTTATCAAGGTCCCTGCAACCTGCAACATTCTTCCACACTGTCCACTACTCCACCAACTTTAGTGTCATCTGAAATTTACTAATCTATCCACCTATGACTACGTCTAAGTCATTTATAAAAATGACAAACAGCAGTGGTCCCAAAACAGATCCTTGTGGCACACCACCAGTAACCGGACTCCAGGCTGAATATTTTCCAAACACCATTACATTCAGAAAGCCAGTTTCTAATCCAAACTGCTAAATCACTCTCAATTCCATATCTCTGCATTCCCCCCAACAGCCTACCATGTGAAACCTTATCAAAGGTTCTACTGAAGTCCATGTATAGCACGTCAACTGCCCTAGCCTCATCTACATGCTTAGTCACCCTCTCAAAAACTCAATGAGGTTTGTGAGACACAACCTGCCCTTGACGAAACCATATTGATAATCTGAAATCAAATTGTTTCTTGCTAGATGATAATGAATCTTACCTTTTATAAAGCTTTCCAAAGCTTTTCCTACAACAGAAGTAAGGCTCACCTGTGTATAATCACCTGAGTCATCTCTACTGCCCATCTTGAACAAGCGCACAACATTTGCCAGCCTCCAGTCATCTGGTACTAAACCTGTGGACAATGGTGACTCAAATATCAAAACCAAAGGCTCTGCTATCTCCTTTCTAGCTTCCCAGAGAATCCTCAGATAAATCCTATCCGGCCCAGGGGACTTCTCTACTTTCATTGCTTCTACAATTGATAACACCCGTTCGTAACTGACCTCGATCTTTCTAGTCTAATATATCGTACC
>NW_025166001.1:0-1658 GCF_004010195.1 Chiloscyllium plagiosum
CACAGTGACCCTGCTCCTGACCGGTGGACAGTGATCCTGCCTCCTGACCCGCTCACAGTGACCCTGCATCCTGACCCCATCACAGTGACTCTGCTACTCACTTGTTCACAATGACCCGATCACAGTGATCCTGCCCCTGACCCGATGACAGAGATCCTGCCTCCTGACCCGATCACAGTGACCCTGCTCCTGACCCGATCACAGTGACCCTGCTCCTGACCTGATCACAGTGACCCTGGTCATGACACGATCACAGTGACCCTGCCCCTGACCCGATCACAGTGACCCTGTTCCTGGCCCGATCACAGTGATCCAGCTCCTGATTCGCCACTGTGACCCTGCTCCTGACCTGATCATAGTGACCCTGCTCCTGACCCGATCAAACTTACCCTGCTCATGAACCGATCACAGTGATCCAGCCTCCTGACCCAAGCACAGTGACCCTGCTCCTGACCGGTTGACAGTGATCCTGCCTCCTGACCCGCTCACAGTGACCCTGCCTCCTGACCTCATCACAGTGACTCTGCTCCTCACTTGTTCACAATGACCCGATCACAGTGATCCTGCCCCTGACCCGATCACAGTGATCCTGCCCCTGACCCGATCACAGTGAATCTGCCCCTGACCCGATCACAGTGACCCTGCTCCTGACCCGGTCACAGTGCCCCTGCCTCCTGACCCGATCACAATGACCCTGCTCCTGACCTCATCACAGTGACTCTGCTACTCACTTGTTCACAATGACCCGATCACAGTGATCCTGCCCCTGACCCGATCACAGTGATCCTGCCCCTGACCCGATCAGAGTGAATCTGCCCCTGACCCAATCAAAGTGACCCTGTTCCTGACCCAATCAGAGTGACCCTGCTCCTGACCCGATCACAGTGATCGTGGTCCTCACCCAATGACAGTGATCCTGCTCCTGACCCAATCACATTGACCCAGCTCCTGACCCAATCACAGTGACGCTGCCTCCGGACCCGATCACAGTGACCCTACCCCTGATCTGATAACAGTGACCCTGCTTCTGACCCGATCACAGTGACTCTGCTCCTGACCCGATCACAGAGACCCTGCTCCTCAAACGATCACAGTGACCCAGCTCCTGACCCGATCATAGTGACTCTACCACTTGACCTGATCACAGTGACCCTGCTCCTGACCCAATCAGAGTGACCTTGCCTCCTGACCCAATCAAAGTGACCCTGTTCCTGACCCGATCACAGTGACCCTGCTCCTGACCCGATCACAGTGACCCTGCTCCTGACCCGATCACAGTGATCCTGCCTCCTGACCCGATCACAGTGACCCTGCTCCTCACCCGATTCAAATGACCCTGCTCCAGACCCGATCACAGTGACCCTGCTCCTGACCCGATGACAGAGATCCTGCCTCCTGACCCGATCACAGTGACCCTGCTCCTGACCCGATCACAGTGACCCATCTCCTGACCTGATCACAGTGACCCTGGTCATGACATGATCACAGTGACCCTGCCCCTGACCCGATCACAGTGACCCTGTTCCTGGCCCGATCACAGTGATTCAGCTCCTGACTGGTCACTGTGACCCTGCTCCTGACCTGATCACAGTGACCCTGCTCCTGACCCGATCAAACTTACCCTACTCATGACCCGATCACAGTGATCCAGCCTCCTG
>NW_025166002.1:0-1658 GCF_004010195.1 Chiloscyllium plagiosum
AGGGAGTTTATTTTAGATAAACGTGAGGTGCTGTACTTTTGGGAAAGGAAAACTTATCAAAATTCATTCACTTATCAAAATGATAAGTTCCTATGGAGTGTTGCTGATTAAAGAGACATTGGAGTGCTGGTTCATAGTTCCTTGAAAGTAGATTCGCAGGTAGATAGGATAGTGAAGAAGGAATTTGGTATGCTCTCCTTTATTGGTCAGAAAATTGAGTACAGGAGTTGAAAGGTCATGTTGCGGCTGTACAGGACATTGGTGAGGCTACTGTTGGAATATTGCATGCAAGTCTTGTCTCCTTCCTTTCGGAAAGGTGTTGTGAAAGTTGAAAGGGTTCTGAAAAATTTACAAAGATGTTGCCAGGATTGGAGGATTTGAGCTATGGGGAGATGTTGAATGGGCTAGGGCTGTTTTCCCTGGAACGTCACAGGCTGAGGAGTGACGTTATAGAGGTTTATAAAATCATGAGGAGCATAGATAGGATAAATAAACAAAGTCTTTCCCCTGGGGTTGGGGAGTTCTAGATGGCATAGGTTAAGGGAGAATTAGAGAGCATAGGTTTAGGGTGACGGGGGAAGATATAAAAGAAACCTAAGGGGCAACTTTTGCGTGCACAGGGTAGTACGTGTTTGGAATTAGCTGCCGGAGGAAGTATTGGAGGCTGTTGCAATAGCAACATTTTAAAGGTATCTGGATGGGTACATGAATAGGGAAGGTTTGGCGGGATATGGGCTGGATGCTTGCAGCTGGGACTAGATTGGGTTGGGCTCTCTGGTTGGTATGGACAAGTTGTACTGAAGTGTCTGTTTCCGTGCTGTACATCTCTATGACTCTACTCGGTTCTGGCTGAAGCATCAACGTTCAAAAAAGCCAAAGAAAGGCAGAGATGTTCTGCTCGCTCATGAGCAGGACATGTCTTGGGCATTGAAATGTTTGCAGTGTTCTTCTACGAATAATATACTTTGTGGATAGATAAATCTACATCTTTAACTCTGGATCATTTCGCCCCCTTCGCAAGTATCCATTAGACTGGCTCTCGGAGTAATATGCCCCTGACTTGGCCATTCGTGGCATCACAGCAATTTTGTCCTACAGCAGTAAATATGTAATCTGATTGAATTCACAGGCCTTTGAACTGAAAAAATAAAGCCGTCGCAGACACACCTATTGATTCCAGTTGCTCTTGCACTCTGTTGAAAAACATTATGTATGGGAAATCATGTCTCACAAACTTGACTGAGTTTTTTGAAGAAATAACAAAGAGGATTCACATGGGCAGAGTTGTAGATGTGATCTATACGGACTTCAGTAAAGTATTCAATAAGGTTCCCCATGGGAGACTGATGAGCAAGGTTAGATCTCAAGGAATACAGGGAGAATTCGCTATTTGGATACAGAACAGGCTCAAATGTAGAAGACAGAGCGTGGTGGTTGAGGTTTGATATTCAGACTTAAGGCCTGGGACCAGTGGACTGCCACAATGATGGGTGCTGGGTTCATCATTTATATAAAAGATTTGGATGTAAAGATAAGAGTTATAGTTATTAAGTTTGCAGATTACACCAAAGTTGGAAAGCGAATAAGGTTACCTCAGATTAAAACGGGATCGTGAACACCTGGGTCAATAGCCTGGGAAGTGGCAGATGGAGTCTAAT
>NW_025166003.1:0-1658 GCF_004010195.1 Chiloscyllium plagiosum
TGACCTGCTGTGCTTTTCCAGCAACACACTCTCAGCCCTGATAAATCACCCCTGCTCTGGTTTTAAGAGTCCAATCCGATGTGATTTTGTAAATTCTTATCAAGTCGTCTGAAGTGCAATAATAAACGACCCAGTTATAAATAATTAATATCTAATCAAAAATACGTGAGGAAGAATACTTTCTTTAAAAAAAAATGTTTATTCATGGATTGGACATTGCTAGCCAGGCAACCATTTATTTCCAAAAGTAGTTGCCCTTGAGAAAGTAGTAGTGAGCTGCCTTCTTGAACTGCTGCAGTCCATTTGGTGTAGGTATATCCACAATACTGTTAGAGTTCCAGGTTTTGTCCCAGCAATGTTGAAGGGTTGTCAATATATTTCCAGGTCCAAGTATATTGAGTGACATGGAGGGGAACTTGCAGGTAGTGATATTCCTATATGTCTGTTGCCCTGATCCTTCTAAATGGAAGTGGCTGTGTGTTTAGAAGATGCAGATAAACAAACGTTGGAAAAATTTAGCAGTTCCTCTTGTAGACGGTGCACACTCCTGCTACGGAGTGTTAGTGGTGGAGTAAGTGACTGGTACCACATCCACAAACAATCCAGCTGCTTTGTCCACTTGCATGTTGTTGCAGCTGGACATATCCTAACAATTGGAGAGTACTTCGTCACACTCCTGACTTATGTCTTGTAAATGCTGACCGGGCTTTGCAGAGTCAGCAGGAAAGCTACTTGCTGCAAGACTCCTATCCTCTGTCCTTTTTTTTTATTTAGCAACAAGATTTATCTGGTTGTTTCAGTTTCTGGTCAATTTAATAATGGGGGTTGATAATGCCACTGAATGTTAAGGGGCAATGGTTCACTTTCTGTCTTATTGGTGATGGTCATCATCTGGCATCTGTGCGATGCAAATTTTACTGGCTACTTTTCAGCCCTTGCCTGGATATTTTCCGGGTCTTGTAGTATTTGGGCTTTGACTACTTCAGTATTTGAGGAATCACAGATGGCGTTGAACATGGTGAAGTCATCAGCAAATATTCCCCACTTGTGACCTTAGTGATGCAGGGAAGGTCATTGATGAAGCAGCTGAAGGTGGTTGAACCTAGGACACCACACTGAGGAACACATGCACAGACATCCTCAAACTGTGGTGAGTGACTTCCAACAACCGCGTTTTTCCTTGTGCAAGGTATGACTCCAACCAGCGGAGAGTCTTCCTCAAATCTCCACAAGTTTAGAATAGAGCAAAGAACTGGAGATGCCCATTCACTTACCCATCCATTCACTCACCTCGGTCCCCCTGCTGTAGGAAAGATGTTGTGAAACTTGAAAGTGTTCAGAAAAATTATGCAAGGATGTTGCCAGGGTTGGAGGCTTAAAAGTATAGGGAGAGGCTGAATAGATTGAGGTTATTTTCCCTGGAGCATCAGAAGCTGAGGGGTGACCTTACAAGGGTTTTAAAAAAAGCATGAACGGCATGGATAGAGTGGAGTCCAATACTAGAGGGCATAGGTTGACGGTGAGAGGGGAAAGATATAAAAGGTGCAACATTTTCACACAGAGGGTGGTGTGTGTATGGAGTGAGCTGCCAGAGGAGGTGGTGGAGGCTGGTACAATTACAACATTTTAAAAGCATCTGGATGGGTATATGAATAGGA
>NW_025166004.1:0-1658 GCF_004010195.1 Chiloscyllium plagiosum
AAGCTCGAGGAACATGGACAGGGTGAATAGAGAACAGCTGATCCCATTGGTTGAGGGGTCAGTCACATGTGGGCATAGTCTTAGGGCAAGGGGTTGGATTCAGAGGGGATTTGGGCAAGAAATGCTTCCTCCGTGGGTACTAGGAATCTGGAATGGACTGTCTGGGAAGATAGTGGAGGCTGGAAACCTTACAATCTTTAAAAAAAAATTTGATAAGCACTTCAAACATCAGAGTATTCAAGGGTATGGGACAAGTGCAGGAAATTGAAATGAGAGGACTTTCAGTGGGAGTTATGTTGGTCCAGACTTGGTGGGCTGAAGGGCCTGTTCTGTGCTGTATGATACAGTGAATCTGTGTGTTACTGCCATCAGTGGCAGGTAGGACTCCTCATGACCCCCATCTGTGACAGGCCCAGCTCTAAGAATCACTTTCCACTCAACCAGTCCACTGGAAAGGTCTTCTCTGAGTGGAATGGGATATTGATCTACTCTCAGCAATGGGTTGACTGCTTCAGCTAAAGGTTAATTTCTACTCCTTTCATTTCCCCCAGGGTTCCCTTGAAGGCATATTTGTAACTGTACAAAATCTCTTGCAAACCTGTTTATGAGTCCACCAGCCTATCAACCTGACTCTGATTTTACTTTAACATCTGTAATCCGAAAGGTCCAAATAATGTAGAATTGCCACCTTTTACTTCGTACAGAGGCAGTTCGCACACCGGGCTCTTAGTTATAATTTTGCCAGTTCATAGCCCTTCAGCAGCACGACATGTTCTGTATATGTCCACAGTGTAATCTTGGTTAACTATTGATTCTGGGATTAGAGGCATGACTGCCCCTGTATCCACTTCCAGGTTTATGTCTTACTCTCTATTTTGGAAAGAACCCAGAAACTCTCAGCTTCACTCTGTACCATCAGGATGTCTAACCAAAGCTCTGCTGACTCTGGGCCTTCTGGTTCTCCCACACACCCAGCGAATTCCTGGTCTACCCACTGGCAGGCCTCATCTACCTTATGCGTTTTCCTAGAAACTGTCTCCTTTCGACTCCACTTCTCTTGATGACGTGGTCCCTAGGAATTTTGGGTAATGTGACCCATTCGCTTCTGCCTGCAGCTCTGAGCTTCTCGAATCCAGCATGTTGACTCCATGTGCCCAATCTTGCCATCTTGATGCCATTCCGAAACCTGCTGATCTTCCCCCACTCTATACTGCTGGGCCTCGCCAATCGTGTTGTTTCATTGGAGGCCAACAGTATTGAGGTGGCAACTTCAATAGCTGTTGAAATCCAGGTCTCTCCTCATTAGCAGATTCTCTTGGATGGCTTTCTGTCAGAGGCCACAAACAAAATGGTCACTCAGGGCATCAAAAAGGAATCTGCAGATTCACAGTGTTCCACTAACCTCTGTAATGCCACCCAAACTGGGTGATGGACTCTCCTTCCTGCTGGAAATGTTTATAGGAACAGAAGGCAGACAATGGCCTAACGGTCATATCGCTGGACCGTTAAACCAGAGATGGAAATGTGTTGGTGGAAAAGCGCAGCAGGTCAGGCAGCATCCAAGGAACAGGAGAATCGACGTTTCGGGCATAAGCCCTTCTTCCAGTCACGGAGAGAGTGGTCTTGTCCTCACCTACCACCCCACCAATCTCCATGTA
>NW_025166005.1:0-1658 GCF_004010195.1 Chiloscyllium plagiosum
GTCCCAGTATCAAGCAGTTGAGTGACTGCCTCCGATTTTTGTGTCACAGTCTCAAGCAGTTGAATGACACCCTCCTGTTTCTGTGTCCCAATCTTGAGCAACTGAGTGACTGCCTCCTGATCTAAGGTTTGCGAAAGTAGATGTCCTCCTCCTGCTACTAACAGGCTCCAATAGCTCTGTGCTCACCTGTTGCTCCTGTGGAATGGAATTGAATGCCTGAATGGCCTCTTCACATTCCTTACAGCTTCACTTGGCTAAAAGCCTTTCTCCTGTTTTTGTAAAACACTATCAAAATCTGAATGATGTATTTTTGTATTTTACTCTCAGCAATTGAGCAAACAAGCTGACTGACAGAATTCAGAATCTGGATAGCCTCCTTTTGTTCCTGTGTTATACACTCAAGTGGTAATAGAGTTTCAGAGATTTTCAGCACGGAAAAAGACCTTTCAGTCTGAATGTTCATAGCGACCAAGTATCCTAAATAAATCTTGTCCCCCTTGCCAGCACTTGGCCCATCTCCCTATAAACACTTCCCATGCACGTATCCGTCCAAATGCCTTTTAAATGGTGTAACTGTACCTGCTTCCACCACCTCTTTTGGCTGTTCAATCCATACACGCAGCAGTCTCTGTGTGAAAATGTCCCTATTTAAATTTTTCTCCTCTCACCTGAAATCTTTGTCTTCTAATTTTGGACTTGCCAATCCTGGGGAAAAGACATTGACTATGCCCCTCATGATTTTATAATCCTCTTTAAGTTTCCCCCCAGGACTTGTTGGGCCGAAGGGCCTGTTTCCACACTGTAAGTAATCTAATCTATGTAAGTAATCTAAATCTCTTCTGCACCCTTTCAAGTTTGACAACATCTTTCCGACAGCAGGGTGACCAGAATTAAAGGCAATATTACAAAAGTAGCCAAACCAATGTCCTGTACAGATGCAACATGTCATGCAAATGTTTAGACTCAAAGCACGCACCAAAAAAGGAAAGATCACCAAGTGCCTTCTTCACTGCGCTGTCTACCTGTGACGGCACTTTCAACGAACGGAGAACCTGCATCACATGGTGACACAGTAGCTCAGTGGCTAGCATTGCTGCTGCAGAGTGCAGCGATCTGGGTTTTAATCCATCCTTGAATGACTACCTGTGTGGTGTTTGTACATTCTCCCCGTGTCTGTGTGATTATTCCTCCAGATGTTATGTTTTCCTCTGACAGTATAAAGATATACAGGTAAGGGTAGATTGGCCATGCTCAATTGTGTATAGTACCCAAGGATGTGTAGGCAAGGTGGATTAGCCATAAGAAACGCAGGCTCAGAGGGATATGGTAGGAGTGTGTCCAATGGGATACTGTTTAGAGGGACGGTGTGGCCTCGATGGGCCGAATAGCCTGTTTCCTCACTGTAGGGATTCGATAATTTCGATGGAGTTCTCCTTGATTGGCAGCTTTCGACAGGAACCCTACCTACATGTCTTGCCTTGATTTGTCTTGCCAAAATTCAACACCTCACATTTAACTAAAATTAACTCCATCTGCCACTCCTCAGTTCACCTAAGCAAAGTCCCATTATAGTCTGAGAGATAATTCTTCACTGTCGACTACACCAACAAATTTGGTATTATCTCCAAACGTACTGACTGTACTTCATATACTCAAAT
>NW_025166006.1:0-1658 GCF_004010195.1 Chiloscyllium plagiosum
TGATCGAGCTGGCCGGGTCCTAAACGTTATAACTGCTAGACTGGTTCTGCAGCAGGTGGTGAAGGAACCAACAAGAGGAAAATACTTACTTGACCACAGCCTTACTATTCTGCAGGTTGTAGAAGTAGCTGTCCATGACAGTATCGGTAAGAGTGACCACCGCATAGTCATTGTGGAGACAAAGTCACATCTTCACATTGAGAATAACCTCCACCATTGTGGGTGCTACTATCATGGTGCGAAATAGGGCAGAATTCGAACATATCTTGCAGCTCAAGTATGGATGTCCGTAAGGTGTTATGGGTCATCAAAGCAGCCAAATTGTACTCCCACATAACCTCAGGGCCTGGCATATCCCCCTCGCAACAATTACCATCAATCCACAGGATCAACATTGGTTCAGTGGAGTGTGCAGGATGGCAGGAGCAACATCAAGCAAACCTGAAAATGAGGTTTCAGCCTGTTGAAGCCACCGAACAGGACTATTGTGTGCCAAACAGCATAAACAGTAAGTGATAGACAGAGCTAAGTGATCCCACAAGCAAAGGATCAGATGTAAGCTCTGCAGTCCTTTGACATAGAGTTGAGAAATGTTGGGGACATTTAAACACTTCACTGGAGGAAGAGAATCCACAAATAACCCCTTCCTCCATGATGGAAGAGCGCAGCACTTCAGTGTATAAGATAAGGCTGATGCATTCGCAACAATCTTCAGTCAGAAGTGCTGAGTGGATGATCCATTTCAGCCCCCTCCAGTGGTCCCCAGCGATTTAGTTACGAGTCATTAACCAATTCGATTCAGTCCATGTGATATCCAGAAACGGTTGGAGATACTGGATACTCCAAAGGATCCATACTCTGACAACATTTTGGCAATAGTACTGAAAACTTGTGCTCCATAACTTGCCACTCCCCTAGCCAAACTGTTTCAATACAGTTACAATGGCTTTTCCCGATTATGTGGAAAACTACCCCAAGTATCTCCTGTATATATAAAAAAAAAAACAGAACCAATCCAATCTGGCCAATTACCACCCCATAAGTCTACTTTCGATCATTAATGAAGTGGTGGAGGGTCTCAGTGCTTTTAAGCAGCACTTGCTCAGCAATACCCTGGTCAATGATGCCCAGGTTGGGCTCCACCAGGGCCAGTCAGATCCTGACCTCATTACCGTGGTTTAAACATGGACAAAAGAGCTGAATTCCTGAGGTAGATTGAGAGTGATAGCCCTTTAAATCAAGGCTGCCTTCGACCAAGTGTGGTATCAAGGGGCCTTAGCAAAACTGGAATCAATGGGTATCGGGGCAAACACCGTGCTGGTTGGAATCACACCTGACACGTAGGAAGATGCTCATGGTTGATGAAGGTCAGTCAACTCAGCTCCAGGTAAAGTCTGTGGGAGTCACTCGGGCAGTGGTCTCGGTCAAAAACGTCTTTAGGGCTGCTTCTTCAATTACCTTCCCTCCACTTTCAGGTCAGAAATGGGGATTTTCGTCAATGATTGTACAAGGTTCTGCAACATTTGTGGCTCGTCAGATACTGAAGCAGACCATGTTCAAATGCAACAAGATCTGGACAGTATCCAGGCTGACAAGTGGCAAGTAATATACAGGCCACACAAATTCCAGACCGTGACCATCACCTATAAAATACAATG
>NW_025166007.1:0-1658 GCF_004010195.1 Chiloscyllium plagiosum
GTACTGACCCTCTGACAGTGTAGCACTCCCTCTTTACTGACCCTCTGACAGTGTAGCACTCCCTCTTTACTGACCCTCTGACAGCGTAGCACTCCCTCAGTACTGACCCTCTGACAGTGCAACACTCCCTCCATTCTGACCCTTTGACAGAGCGGTACTCCCTCTTTACTGACCCTCTGACAGTGCAGCACTCCCTCAGTACTGACCCTCTGACAGTGTAGACTCCCTCTTTACTGACCCTCTGACAGTGTAGCACTCCCTCTTTACTGACCCTCTGACAGTGCAACACTCCCTCAGTACTGACCCTCTGACAGTGCAGCACTCCCTCAGTACTGACTCTCTGACAGTGCAGCACTCCCTCAGTACTGACCCTGTGACAGAATGGTGCTCTCTCACTGCTGATCCTCAAACTCTGATGGTGCAGCACTCCCTCAGTATTCCCCCATCCCCAAGACTGCAGCAGTCTCTGGAGTGTGGCCTGAACCCATGTCCTTTTCCATGATATTAAACATGTCTACATAAAATCGTTGCTGGAATCAATCAGCATTTGAGGGGAAGTCATGAGGGAGTGAAAATGACTGTTAAATATAACATTTTAAAAAATGTGATGCTCTACTTACAAGTCAAAGATCAGGTAGTGGTGGCCTTCCTCAGATATACTGTCATGCAGTCTCACTGTAAAACAAAGAAAAAAAATGAAAATGAATGAAGGGGTCACTTGAGCTAAAAGGCTGATGGATGTTAGGAACCAATCAGAACGGTCTCCTTCACTTACACCACTGAATCCTATTCACAGCACAAGAGGAGTCTATTTGGCCCATTGAATCTTTCTGGAGGCAATCTAGTTAGTCTCAATCCCACAACACACCCCTGCAATTATTTACTCCTCCCTATCGATGCTTAGCCCAGGCAGCTGCCTATCCTGGGCAAAGAACAATAACTGTTTTGTGGCACTGTAGGTATTAATTATAAAGACAGCCCTGTTACAATCCTATTATGGCTTGTTAACATTTAAAGAGAAATCCAAGCACTCCATAATTAATGAAAGAATTACACCACAAGATCTCACTTTTGAAACAAAAACAAGCTTTATTGTAGGTAAGAGCCAAACAAAACAAGCACTGTTAATGACATTACAGTTCAGAATTAATTACCCTTTGAATTGAGTTCTACTTTGTATTCAACTGAGAATTTTCTTTCTGTTACAGAAATTCTAATGGTTCATTAACTTCTTTCTGAACCAACTTACAAGGTATGCCACAGCCCTCTGGAAATTACTTTAATTCTCCTCAGTGTTCTAGATATTCTTTGAGAGAATATTTTACATGGATCCTTCCATTAGTTTTTTTGGCTAAGTAATCCTTCAAGTATTTTTTAATAGCTCAGCACTTCAACTGGCTCAACTTGGTATTCTGGTTGTCCACAGACACATAACTACCTTCTCACAACTTCCAAACTAAGTCCACTGACTGCTTTCTACCATAAGGATCTATGAGAAACACTGAAAATTTCTCCCCCCAGCTGCAAATGAAGCAAATCCCTGTATTTTCCACACAACAAATTCAAACCAAACCTGCATTCCATCCACATGCTGCACAGTGAATGATAAAGTTGTTTTTGTTTGCTTTAGATTAGATTAATTACAGTGTGGAAACAGG
>NW_025166008.1:0-1658 GCF_004010195.1 Chiloscyllium plagiosum
AGACAGTGATAGGAGCTCGATAGAAAATACGGTGCCAAAAGGGGCCAGGCAACTCTGTGCACAGACCAAGGTAAGAAAATTGACTTTTAAGTATTGCCTTGGTGGCCGGGACTGAGTTTTAGTAGTTAATAAGGGACTAACGAAGGAACTCAATATGGCTTGTGCTTTGGGTAAGGAAAAAGCCTCCGGGGAAACAAAGTAAGGACACGGCAATGGAAATGGAGGTGGGGTCCCTTACAACATTCCTCCGGAAAGTCCTTTGGGCAGGATGAGGGAGAAAGATGATTAAATATTGTTGCTTTGTATGGACTAAGGACTCCTTTCTTCGTCCCGCTGTCTTCTGGCCAAAGTACAGATCGGACGAAGACTGGGTTTGTGAATATCTGAGTTTATATGTCCATGTGTGTGTGAGAGAGAGAGAGAGCGAGAGAATGTAAAGAGCTGTACAGCTGGTAGGAAGTTTAACCCTTTGTGATTTGGTTTGAGTGAACATTTGTTTGTTGGTGATTGAATGTTTGTGTTTTATTCCCTGGAGTTTGAGTTCCAGGACTGTTTTGAATCTGATTTTGTTATGGAAACTTAACATGATTTCTTTTAAGGTTAAGGATTCTATTGTGATTATGAAGAAAAAAAAAGGAATGATAACTCCTGTTCTTTTTACAGATCATGACTGCCTTACTATTGGTTTCTAACTAATCTCTTTTATCTTTACATAACAGCGATTTATGGAGGACAGTTGAAGTTTCAGTTCAACATTAGATTGTGGTAAAAGCAAAATTCTATGGTTAATATCTGTGACCTTGGATTCAGCCATTGTTCATGCATCAGAAGTTTTTTTTAAAAAAAACTTGAGTAGACAAATTCTTTTAAGGCAAGCTCTGATTATTTTACGACTTATAGTATTGTAATTGAGCAATGATTGGTCAGGACTATTTAAGGAAACTAATTCTGGATCTAAATTAAAGGACTAAAACTGGGTAATTACAGTGAATTGCAAAATTGGGAACTGTATGCATTTTGCATTTTAACTATTAAATACTGAAGAAATGAACGTAAATATATATAAATATACTTATAAGTTAGGAACAGGCTTTGAAGGTTAGTCAAGCATGAATTGATGAATTGGTGTTTGAAGTTATGGGGAGCTAGAAATATTGCAATATTTCTTTAAAAAAAAGAAAAAGGGGAAAAACGTGACGACTTATCCCTTTTGGGAGGTACCCATAGGGGACAAAGAGATTGGGTTTGTAAGTGCCCCCCTCACCAGTGGGGAGGTCTGAACATTTAAAAAGGAAATGAAGGTCCTGGTTGAGGATCCGGTGGGGTTGTCTGAACAAATTGATCAATTTTTGGGCCCCAGTCTGTATACCTGGACTGAATTAATGTCTATTTTGAATATATTATTTACTGGGGAGGAAAGGGGACTTGTACGAGGAACTGCCATTAAAATATGGGACAGGGAACACCCGATTGGAGATTAAGATGCTGGACAGGGAGAGGTGAAGTTTCCCCTCAGAGACCCCCAGTGGGAAAACCAAAACCCGGAGCATAGAGAAGAAATGAGGGAATTGAATGACCTGATTCTAAAAGGAATAAGGGAGGCAGTTCCGAAGTCACAGAATTTAATTTAAGCCTTTGAAATTAGACAGGAGAAAGAT
>NW_025166009.1:0-1658 GCF_004010195.1 Chiloscyllium plagiosum
CATGGTACAATCCCCAAAAACACACTCCTGGAAAAGTGCCCAAAAACACACCCCTGGTACAGTGCTCAAAAACACACCCCGGTACAGTGCTCAAAAACACCTCCCGTTACAGTACCCAAAAACACACCCCTGGTACAGTGCTCAGAAACACACCCTGGTACAGTGCCCAAAAACACACCCTGGTACAGTGCTCAATCACCCCCCGGTACAGTGCCCAAAAACACACCCCTGTTACAGCGCCCAAAACACTTCTTATAGCAGAATCCCTGTACCTAACATCAATTTAGTTTAAATCACTTGTAACTTCAACTTTTAAGCTGGAACTGAAGACAGCTTCTTCCTGCAGCAAACATACGCCTGAGAGGGCAACTGGGAGAACCTTCTCTTGGGCCTGCTCCTGGGCCCAGGTCATGGAGGAGGTCATGGTTCCTTACTGCTGCCTCTCTTCTGCAACTCTATTTGTGCTGGGGTGCTCTTGGAAAGTGTCACAAAAGCTAGTCTTTTTTTTTCTAAAGGCTGTTCCTTGTCTCAAGGAGACTCAGTCCTTGATTTTTTTTCAGTGGGTAATAAACCAGGCCAGCTCTGATCAGTCTAGTTAGGTACACAGATGAAAAGGATTTTGAGAGGCCTTTTGTTTATATGTAAACAGATGAGACTTCAGGTCAAAGTGGTCATGTTTTAGCAGTGACCTGTATAATGAAAGGGGAATGGTCGGCTCTCTAGCTGAGCTGAACTGAACAGTTTTAGTCCAGTCTGGAAATGGTTGGATGTTCAACAGGGAGCGGTGTGGAAACTCTCTCGCTCTTTCTGCCCTTCAACTTCAACCTGCAAATATGTGATCCATTCTTCTGGTTTTTAAAGGGAGTTTGCTTATTGGGACTGTTCTGTATATTGGGAACAGCATAATTAAGTCCAGTTGGATAGACCGAGTTCTGTAAGGGTTCTTTATTCAGTTCTTCGTGTTTCATTGTGTAATTTTGTGAATAAATTTTTGTCTGTTTTAAAATTTAGTAGTCAACCTAGTAACTTAATCCGGGTAATTTTCCCTGTACACTTACTGAAACAAATTGCAAAGTTATGGTCTGGGGCTGCCTGCTTAAGAATGTTTTGAGTGGTCTGGCTTAGTCCATAACAAAAGGGAGCATACAATGTCCACCAGCAGCACCCTCGAAGCATTCAACTAGAGATGGGCACTGCCATTATTTCCTCCTCCAGGACCATTTTCCATTAGTCCTTGCTCTTTTCCTGTGACCCAGTTGCTTTATTCTTATATTTGTTGCAGTGTCTCTAGCACATAGTACTTGTTAATTGTCACTTTTTCGGTATTTGAATTAGTTAATATGGTGGTGGGTTTCTCAAAAGAAATAAAACGATCTGAGTTTTTTCACATCGCATTATCCACACCCAGATGGCCTTCAGACAGAGGTGGTTGCCACAGGGGCTGGAATCTATTGTCTCCCGTTCTAACTTCATTTTCATTCAGTCCATTCCCTCTCTTCCAACTGTTTTTTTATTTATTTTAGTTGTACTGATTCTGGTAAGCAATACTTGCTCATTGTTGTTTGTGTTGCTTTGTTAATTTTAGTGATTTTCGTGGTGGGTTTTTGAAAAGAAATGAAAGAAATGCACTGAATACTTAGAAATGCTTAGAAGGTGAC
>NW_025166010.1:0-1658 GCF_004010195.1 Chiloscyllium plagiosum
CTGGGCACCGAGATCACTCTGCTCATCTACACTAACAAGAATCTTCCCATTAGCCCAGTAATTTACATTCCACTTTCTCCGAACAAGGTGAATCATCTCACACTTTTCCGCATTAAACTCCATTTGTCACCTCTCAGCCCAGCTCTGCAGCTTATCTATGTCTCTCTGTAACTTACAATATCCTTCATCACTATCGACAACTCCGCCGACCTTAGTGTCGTCTACAAATTTACTAACCGACCCGTCCACACCCTCATCCAGGTCGTTTATAAAAATGACGAACAGCAGTGGTCCCAACACTGACCCTTGCGGTACACCACTGGTAAGAGGACTCCAGGAAGAACATTTCCCATCAATCACCACCCTCTGTCTTCTTTCAGCAAGCCAATTACTGGTCCAAACTGCAATATCTCCAACAATCGTATTCCTCCGCTTTTGTACAATAGCCTACTATGGAGAACCTTATCGAGCATCTTGCTGATATCCATAAACACTACATCAACCGGCTTACTCTCATATACGTGTTTGGTCACCTTCTCAAAGAACTCAATAAGGTTTGTGAGGCATGACCTACCCTTCACAAAACCGTGCTGACTATCCCTAATCAAATCATTATTTTCTAGATTATTATAAATCCTATCGCTTATTAACTTTTCCAACACTTTACCAACAACTGAAGTAAGGCTCACTGGTCTATAATTACCAGGATTGTCTCTACTCCTCTTCTTGAACAGGGCATCCACACTTGCTCCAATACATTCTTCTGGCACTATTCCTGTAGACAGTGACGATTTAAAGATGTATGTCAAAGGCTTGGCAATCTCCTCCCTGACTTCCCAGAGGATCCTAGGTTAAATCCCATTCGGCCTAGGGAACTTATCTATTTTCACACTCTGCAGGATTTCTAATACCTCTTCCTTGTGAACCTCAATAACACCTAGTCTAGTAGCCTGTATCTCAGTATTCTCCTTGACAACATTGTTGTTTTCTAGAGTGAATACTGTCGAAAAATATTCATTTAGTGCTTCCCCTATCTCCTCTGACTCCACACACAACTTCCCACTACTATCCTTGATTGGGTCTAATTTTACTCTTGTCATACTTTTATTCCTTAAATACCGATAGAAAGCATTAGGCTTTATCCTGATCCTATCCCCCAACAATATCTCATGTCTCCTCCTGGCTCTTCCGTGCTCTACAGCTTCCTCCCTGCCTGATGGGTACATATTTACCCAGGAGACACAGGAGCTTTTCCTTGAATAAACTTCACATTTTTAAAATGCCTATACCCTGCAGTTTCGTTCTCCGTCCTACGCTTCCTAAATCTTGCCTAATCACATCGTAATTGCCTTTCCCACAGCTGTAACCCTTGCCCAGTGGCATACACCTATCCCTTTCTATCACTAAAGTAAACATAACAGAATTGTATTCGCTCTCACCAAAGTGCTCACCTACTTCCAAGTCTAAAACCTTGCCGGGCTCATTACCCAGTACCAAATCTAATGTGGCTTCGCCCCTTTTTGGCCTGTCTACATACTGTGTCAGAAATCTCTCCTGCACACACTGGACAAGAACTGACCCATCTATAGTACTCGGACTATAGATTTCCCAATCAATATTTGGGAAAGCCCCAGTGACAAGTACCCTGTCTCTCTCTC
>NW_025166011.1:0-1658 GCF_004010195.1 Chiloscyllium plagiosum
TAACAGAAATATCCCTGTTAGGAGTTCTGCAATTTCTTGCCCGCTTAGCACAATACCTTGGAATACAACTAATGAACTCCGGGGTATCGATCTACCTTTATTTGTTTTCAAATTCGATTATCTTTTCTTCTCTATGATGAATTCTCTTCAAAACATCACTGTTTATTTCCCCAAGTCCCGAGCTTCCGAGCTTTTCTCGACAGCCAATTCTGAGAGAACATTTTGTTTAATATCTCATGCAACACGTCTGGTTCCACATACTGGCGACATCATTGATCATGGGCGGGGGGAGGGGTGTTGCTTATCTCTCCTGTGTTGCTCTTTAACTCTTCAAGAAACGTGTCCAAAAAGTTCGAAAACTTCAACTAAACCATGTCATTCTGCTATCACTCCACCCGCCTACGCTTATCTTTTCTGCCATGCATATTCACACCAACAAATAAAATCTAACAGATTCAAAAACAAATTCTCTTTTCTGAAATCAATCCGCAAATTGTTCGGGGTCAAGCAATACTCCATTTATTCCCGCTTCGTTTCCTATCTCAATCCATGCCGGTATATTTCCTCCAATCCCACATGTGCCAATTTTACTTACCCACATTTTCAGTGGGACCTTGTTGAATAGTTTCTGAAAATCCCAATAAATATTTTCTTCCATTATCTGGTCTGCTGTTTAGAGCCAGACAGGAAACCAAATCCAGCAGTATCTGTGAAATGAAATCTCGCTTTCATAACAATGTGCTTGGCATTGTCAGAAGACAGAGAATGTGCGAATAGGAGATAGTTTGTGAAAAATACAGCTCCGCAATGGGACCAGACTTTGCACACTACACATTAACAGGCTGGACAAAGGGTGTGAAGGGGTACGGGAAGCAGATTTCGCAGAAAAAGCCCAGGGATGAAACACGTGTTCATCTGAGGAGCAGTTGAAGACTCTGGATCTGTACTCAATGAAGTTTAGGACGAGGTACCGGATCTCATTTAAAACTGACAGAATACTGAAGGATCTGAATGTAGTGGACGTGGGGAACATGTTTCCACTGGGAGGAGAGACTAGTGCCAAGGTCACAGCTCCAAAATGAAGGGAGGACCCTTTAGAATGGAGAGGCATTCATTTAGCCAGACGCTGATGAATCTGTAAATCTTACTGCATCAGGGCTGTGTAATTCAGTGTATTTTATTCACAAATGGATAGGTTCTGACGAGAAAGTGATCACCGGTTACAGGGAGTAGGGAAGAGAATAGTTTAACAACTCCACGATCATTGAATGGTAGAGACGACTTGATGGTTCAAATGTTCTACTTCTATATCTGATCATACAATCACAGAATTCCCACTGTATGGAAACAGGCCCTGCGGCCCAACAGGTCTGCAGCGACCTTCCGAAGAGAATCCCGCCCAGAGACATTCCCAGAACCTATTACTCTACATTTAGCCCTGACTATACACCTCATTGCTGAATAATTAACGTGCATTTTAACATGACCAAATCACTTGATTTGCACATCTTTTGATTGTGGCAGGAAAACGTAGGAAACCAAAACAGACATGGGTAGAAAGTGAAAACTCCACGGCGACCATGGCCTGAGGATGAAATCCAACCCGGATCCTTTGTGCTGTGGGGCAGCAATGTTAAACGCTGAGCCACAATGCTGTC
>NW_025166012.1:0-1658 GCF_004010195.1 Chiloscyllium plagiosum
CAGGCCATCACCATGATCACACACTGACCATCACCGCGATCACACACTGACCATCCCAGGGATCACACACTGACCATCACCGCGATTACACACTGACCATCACTGCGATCACACACTGACCATCACCGTGATCACAAACTGACTATCACCGTGATCACACACTGACCATTACAGCGATAACACTCTGACCATCACCGTGATCACACACTGACCATCACCGTGATCACGCACTGACCATCACCGCGAACACATATTGACCATCACCGCAATCACACACTGACCATCAACGTGATCTCACATTGACCATCACCGCGATCAGACACTGACCATCACCGCCATCACACACTGACCATCACCCCGATCACACATTGACCATCACCGTGATCACACACTGACCATCATCGTGATCAGACACTGACCATCACCGCCATCACACACTGACCATAACCACGATAACACACTGACCATCACCATGATCACACACTGACCATCACCGTGCTCACACACAGGCCATCACCACGATCACACACTGACCATCACCGCGATCACACACTGACCATCAACGTGATCTCACACTGACCATCACCGCCTTCACACACTGACCATCACTGTGATCACACACTGACCATCACCGCGATCACACACTGACCATCACCATGAACACACACTCACCATCACTGTCATCACAAACTGACCATCACCGCGATCATACACTGACCATCACAGAGGTCACACACTGACCATTACCGCGATAACACACTGACCATCACCGTGTTCACACACTGACCATCACTGCCATCACAAACTGACCATCACCATGATCACACACTGACCATCACCGCGATCACACACTGACCATCACCATGATCACACACTCACCATCACCGTCATCACAAACTGACCATCACCGCGATCATACACTGACCATCACAGAGGTCACACGCTGACCATCACCGTGATCGCACACTGACCATCACCACGACCACAAACTGACCATCACCGTGATCACACACTGACCATCACCGCGATCACAAACAGACCAACACCGTAATCACACACTGACCATTACCGCGATAACACACTGACCATCACCGTGTTCACACACTGACCATCACAGTGCTCACACACTGACCATCACTGCCATCACAAACTGACCATCACCGTGATCACACATTGACCATCACCGTGATCACAAACTGACCATCACCACGATCATACACTGACCATCACTGCGATCACAAACTGACCATCACTGTGATCACACACTGACCATCACTGTGATCACACACTGACCATCACCACGATCACACACTGACCATCACCACGATGACACACTGACCATCCCCATGATGACACACTGACCATCACCGTGATCACACACTGAGCATCACCATGATCACACGCTGACCATCACCACGATCACACACTGACCATCACCGTGATCACACACCGACCATAACCGCGATCACACACCGACCATCACTGCGGTCACACACTGACCATCAATGTGATCACACACAGACCATTACCATGATCACACACTGACCATCATTGCGATCACACACTGACCATCACCGCGATCACACACTGACCATCACCATTATCACACACTGACCATCACCGTTATCACACACTGACCATCACCGCGGTCACACACA
>NW_025166013.1:0-1658 GCF_004010195.1 Chiloscyllium plagiosum
AGGATGGTTTTGTTCCCCATGGTACAGAGTGGAATGTCTTTCTGTCTCTCTGTCACAGCACTCAATCAAACAGCCTCACCACAAATAGGATGAACCTCTCCTCGGAATCAGAAGTCCATGCACCAGTTTTCCTTTCAACTTTGTGAGTATAGTGAGCACATTGTTCGAACAAGCTGTGTTCAATCATTTTGCTTTTTATTCTTTTAAGAATTTTCCAATGACATTTGAGGTGAGATCAGAGTAATTTGCCTTGCATCAAAATAGTATTTGACTCATGTGGCATCACGGACCCTGAGTAAACTGTGGTCAATGGGAATCGGAGGATATTCTGTCCTGGTAATTTCCTCACTGAACAATGGCACATTCCCCAGAGCTTTTGAGAATGCCAAATAAACTCTGCCCTTCTAGTGCCTTCCAAAACCATTGGTAAATTTGTCCTGTTATTAACATCAACATAAATTACGTTTTCAGTTTGGTCTAAAATCTCAGAAAAGTAAGACCTTGCTGGTTGAGTGTCACCCCAATGAAATCAGGGCGTTACAATAAGATTACCATTCAGATTATTTTCACTCCTTTCTTTCTGAGGACGTATAGTGTGATGTCAGCACCACTGATATCAACATTTTATCTGTCCAAACGCATCACATCTCATTGGCTCAAGGCTGAACCGCTCCTGAATTCTATTTCTTTCTCCGGCTCATTCGCCATGCTCATCAGATATATGAGGCCCAGAAGATGCAATAACACAGAGATGCCTATGACCACTTGGAACCTGCCTCCCCATCCGTGTCCTGCATGCTGACTGCATCCACTCGCCCAAATGCACCTCTTGTCGTATCTTCACCATCCCATCGTTCAGATCAGGCAATTTGCCACAATTCAGAAAAAAATGAAAGAGCTGGAGAAAAACTCAGCAAATCTGCAGAATCTGAGCAGAGATGCACAGAATTAACTTTTGACTTTTCAGAAGTGACACATCATAATCAATATGTTAATTCTATTTCTCTCTGCAGATACTTTCTCATCTATTTTTATTTTCGTTTCTCCACCATTTTCAGTTTGTATCTCATGTTTCCATATTAAATTTATTTCATGTTTCTTGACAGGTCCATATGTTGACTTTGGTTGTATTTGCACACTGTCGTCGTTTCCTGTGACAGTGGTGTGACTGTGACACGTTTATTACGGCCGAAATCTGTTTCGTTAAGAGAAAAAAATACATTGTTCTGAATATCCTGTAAATCTCAGTAAATCCACTTTGTTCGAAAACACCTTTTAGAGGCAATTGAACTTCATGAAATAATAATAATCTATTTTTATAGATGGAACACTCTGTGTCCTTCATTGAACAAGCTTGTCTCCCCCCTCCATAAACTTTCAATGCCTACCACAGAATTATTACAGCAAAAGTGGAGGAAACTCAACCCATTGTCTCTTCCAGCTTAGAATGAACTGTATCTCTACTGTTATTCTGTATTGTCCCCACAGACCTTCTTATTTTGTTATTACTGCCTGCTTTTAATTGTAAGTATCCTACCAGATATGAACAATATGATCCATCTCAAACAAAAACAGGAATTGGAATGAAATCTTGGCAGGTCTGGCAGTATGTTTCAGGTCTGTTTACCCTACTCAATCTGTATACTTGATTAAGTAAT
>NW_025166014.1:0-1658 GCF_004010195.1 Chiloscyllium plagiosum
AGGGTGGGGATAGTGACAGTGGGGTCTGTGGAGGGCATGTCAGCAGAATGCAGGTGAGTGGCACTGGTGGGGGCGGAAATGGTGGTTACCACGGCAGTAGGGGTGGCAGAAGTCACTGAGCATGTGGCATCAGCGATGATGTGAGGGGCGGAAGTGATGTCACGTGTGATGCATGAGGAATTGTGAGGGGTGCAAGTGGTTGTGGGAGTGGCCATGATGGTGGCAGAAGTGACATCATCAATCAGCGTGGGGGTGGCAGCTGCATAAGCCGCATGGCTTATGGCATCTGAGTAGATTCCGGAATGTTTGAGGAGCGCTGGTTACGGAGGTGGGTAGATAAAAGTTTGTTGTACTTACAGTTTTTGATGTTTGAGATGGAATTGAAATACTGTTTGTTGAGAGTATGAATTCTCATGAGGATGGAGTACAGAGTGGGTCCTTTGCATAATCAAGGAGCTTGTGATGGAACTAAGTGCATTGATAGTTGGGCCACATCTGCAGTACTGTGTGCAGTTCTAGTCACCATATTATAGGAAGGATTAATTATACTAGCAGGGTGCACAAGAGATTCAGAGCATGTCACCTTGGCTAGAGGATTCAGCTATGAAGGTTGGGGTTATTGCCCTTAGAATTGAGAAGGCTAAGGTGGATCTGATTTAAGTTTACAAAATCCTGAGGGAAATAAATATGGTAGTTAAACAAACCTTTCCACTTAGCAGAGCACTCATTATCCAACAGACAAAATTTTAATTTAAGCAGCAGGAGGTTTAGAGGGCATTCGAGGCAAAAACTAAAATCTGCCATCCAGTTGTGGACATCCAGAACTTACTGCCTAAAAGGGTTGTAGCTGATAAAATTTAAATTTGATTTGAATCTAGTCTCAGAAAAGGTAAAATGATACTATCACAGATTTGATTCTTAAAAGGCTTTTTGAAAAGTTTTATCAAAGTGTTTTGTCTTGAGCTCATTGTGATAACTCACAGGAAATACCAATGTAAAGGAAAATAACACTGATAGTGCATATGATGAATGTGTTGGTGTGCTGATTGTAGTTGGGAAAAGCATTGTCATGGAGAACACTCTAACCCAATCTGCCCGGTCTATGCTTCCAGACTTGTGTCAATGTGGCTCATTCATAACACTGTTTGGAAATGGCCTGGTAACCCATTCAGTTCAAAGTTAATTAGGGAGGAGCAACAGACACTAACCTGGCCAGTGGTGCCCACACCTCTGGTTTGATTAAGTGACTGCAAATTTTGTGTATTGCGAGCAGCTTCACCTCACGAATTGCAGGTTTTCAAGAAGATGCTGATCAAAGCAACAAGGAATGGTGAAAAAAATGAAGGTCTTTTTGGCATTTTCACAGCCAGAGAATGCACACAAGCAATGTACCTCATCATCACTGTAATCACCTGAACTGTATCTGATCATTTTTGAGATTTGCTTTACTTGAAATGGCCTAGAATTTTCAGTTGATGTTCCACTTCTCACAGACTGCATGCCTAACTTTGCAAAAGAACACGGTGAGCCGTGGCGCATAGTAATATCATGACATTAATATAGGTTCAATGGAACAGGCCAAAATTCCGACTGAGTTGGTGCATATTGCTATTTATAAGTAGATGAAATAAACAGGGTAAAATTAATACAAGAATATT
>NW_025166015.1:0-1658 GCF_004010195.1 Chiloscyllium plagiosum
TAGGGTGAATAGCGAAAAGTTTTTCCCCAGAGTTGGGGAGACCAAAACTAGAGGTCATAAGTCTGAGGTGAGAGGGGAAATATTTAAAAGGAACTTTGCACAAACCTTTCTCACGCAGCGGGTGTTGTGTGTATAGAATGAGCTGCCAGAGGAAGTGGTGGAGGCTGGTATAATTAAAGCATTTCAAAAGGCATCTGGTAATAGGGAGAATTGAGAGGGGTATGGGTTATGTGCTGACAAATGAGATGATGTTAATTTGGGATATCTGGTCAGCACGGACAATTTGGACTGAAGGAAAGCAGAAGTGTCATTGTGAAGACTGGACTTTCAGAGCAGCTTTCAAAGATGTTTTGTCCTGACTGGGAGCAGAACCTACAATGAAATCTTTCATGTGTGAGACAGCAACTGAGTGAGTGAGGACATTCAGGATATTGGTGGAAAGTGGAAATTTGTTGCAATGTGGAGTTGAAGTGATTTAAGTAAAGTGTGCTGAGCAGGGAGCCTAGTGAAGGGTTCTGTGAGTTTTTGTTTAAACTGCTCTATTCTTTCAGCCTCCAACATTGTATTTCCAATGCTGTCCATCAGTGGGAGTCGTGAATCAGCAACTGGTATCGTTAGAAGCCTTATGATTTTCAGTACTGCAGGTATTGCATTGTCTCATCAGCTTTGTAAAGGTTAATGGCAGCAGCGGGAGGCGTGGGCTGGATTCACCAGAAATGATTAAGCAGTTAGATAACACATGTACAAGAGGGCAGAGTGAGACTTGTCTTTCGATTTGCAGAAGGTGGGAGGTTCTGGTGCTGTGGTCCATGGCAAACACAACTGCGGTAAATCATAGAATCACTACAGCGTGGAAGCAGGCCATTCATCCCATCAAGTCCACACTGACCCATCCGACGAGCATGCCATCCAGACCCACCCTATCCAGTTGTTTCTATGGTGAGTGACACGAGGTCACAAGATTAGGGGGAGTAGGTTTAAGACAGAGGAGAAGGAACTGCTTTTCCCGGAGAGTGGTGAATCATTGGAATTCTCTGCCTAAGGAAGCAGTAGAAGCAGCCATATTCAAGACATAGTTGGATGGGATTTTGTATGGTAGGTGAATTTAGGATAGTCAGGATAATGCAGGTACGAGGGGCTGAGACGATGGATAGATGAGCCATGATCGTAATGAATGGTGGAGTAGCTTGATGGACAAAATGGCCTACTCCTGCTTCTATTACTGGGAATGTATGAACATACATTTTTTATGGCCAATCCGTATCAAGGCAGGTGAGCAATGCAGTGATGTGGAAATGAACATCAGAGAATGATAGAAAGGGACACGGAAAGTAAATGTCCCAGTCCAAAGATGTGCAGGTCAGGTCAAATGACCATGCTAAATTGTCCATAGTGTTAGGTTCATTAATCAGAAAGAAATGAGTCTGGGAGTGTTACTCTTCAGGGTGTCGGTGTGGACTTGTTGGGCCGAAGGGCCTGTTTCCACACCGCAGGGAATCTAATCTAATCAATCAAAACTAGATTCTACAGAACACAAGAATTGAAACTGAAGACTGTATGGCTGAATGTGTGCTGCAATGTAACAAAACTGAATTAATTGACTGCACACATTGAAGAGAATAATGATGATCTGAGACTCTTTACAGGGACGTGGCTTC
>NW_025166016.1:0-1658 GCF_004010195.1 Chiloscyllium plagiosum
TCAGGTGCAACCCGTCCTGTTTGTACAGGTCCCCCCTTCCCCAGAATGCAGTCCAATTGTCCAAATATCTGAAGCCCTCCCTCCTACACCAGCCTTGCAGCCACGTGTTCAACTGCACTCTCTCCCTATTCTTTGCCTCACTGTCACGTGGGCCTTGAGCCTTGATGGAATACCCTCGAATGAGGAACGTTGACCTGCCAGTCCTGTCCAACTTTCAGCTGAGCTTAGCCATAAATATGCCATCATACTCCAATGTACTCATCTGTGCCTTCAGTTCATTTGTCTTATTGCTCAGTCTCATTGTATTCAAAGATATTCCATTTAACTTTGCTAAACTCGCTTCTTTCTTAAATAACTGCAGAGTCTGGAGGTCTGTTTTTTTTTGTCAGTGTTGGAGATCACAAGGTTGAAATACAGTTTGCAAACAGAAAACACTCTAAGGATTTCCTCACTGCTGCTGCCCCCCCCTCTGGTTGCCAATCACACATTCCCTTTCTGCCTGCACTTTCCTAAGCTGCAGGGTGACTGCATACTGGATTGTGCATCCACCAATCCTGAGCGTTGTGAATGCATTATAGTGCCCCCAACTGCTGCTGAAGTTGCAAGAATAATAGGAACGAGCAGTAAATGCTGTCCTAGCTACTGGCACCCATGTCACACAAGTGAATTAAAAAATCCCCGGAACTTGAGTTGTTTCAGCTGGAGATATCCCCTACACAAATGGTCAACCAGATTGCCAGAATGCAGCATGTGCTGATCTTGGACCCATGTTCTCAGTCATCTTTTAACAAAGTAGAAGATGGACTCAAGTCTGCCTTTTATTTTACCTTTACTCCTTTTAAAGTATAAACCTGAATCCTCAATGTTTATTTCAGATAACAACCAGAATCCTTTTAATGCTGATTAGGTGAAGAAGTTTAATTTTGATTTCTAAAATATTAATTATCTTTGAAAAGTTTTTAGGCTGTACTTAACAGCCTTAACTTAAATCAATATCCAGTCACGAGAGTTCTAATCACCGATTATTAACCTGCTCCCCTAATCCAATGTCACACTGTGGATTTCATAGAACATAGAACAGTACAGCACAGAACAGGCCCTTCAGCCCACGATGTTGTGCCAACCACTGATCCTCATGTATGCACCCTCAAATTTCTGTGACCATATGTATGTCGAGGAGTCTCTTAAATGTCCCCAATGGCCCTGCCTCCACAACTGCTGCTGGCAACGCATTCCATGCTCTCACAACTCTCTGTGTAAAGAACCCACCTCTGACATCCCCTCTATACTTTCCTCCAACCAGCTTAAAACTATGACCCCTCGTGTTAGTCATTTCTGCCCTGGGAAATAGTCTCTAGCTATCGACTCTATCTATGCCTCTCATTACCTTGTATACCTCAATTAGGTCCCCTCTTCTCCTTTTCTCCAGTGAAAAAAGTCTGAGCTCAGTCAATCTCCTTTTAAGATAAGCACTCCAGTCCAGGCAGCATCCTGGTAAACCTCCTCTGAACCCACTCCAAAGCATCCACATCTTTCTTATAACAGGGCGACCAGAACTGGACGCAGTATTCCAAGTGCGGTCTAACCAAAGTTTTATAGAGCTGCAACAAGATCTCACGACTCTTAAACTCAATACCCCGGTTAATGAAAGCCAAAAC
>NW_025166017.1:0-1658 GCF_004010195.1 Chiloscyllium plagiosum
AGGCTATAGGCACTGACAACATTCCAGCAATAATACTGGAGTCATGTGCTCCAGAACTTGTTGCTCCCCAAGCCAAGCTGTTCCAATACACTTACAACATTAGCATTTACTCAACCATGTGTAAAATTGCCCAGATACGTCCTGTTTCTATTAAGCATTTCAAATTCAAACCGGCCAGCTACCGCGCCCTTCCATCTATTCTCGATCACCAGTAAAGTGTTGGAAGGTGACATCAGCCATGCTATTGAGCAACTCCCACTCAGCAATAATGTACTCAGTGATACCCAGTTTGGGTTCACCAGGTCCACCCAGCTCCTGACCTCATTACAGCCTTGGTTCAAATATGGACAAAAGAGCTGAATTCCAGAGGGGAGGTGAGAATAAAACGTAACATAAAGACCATTTGGACTGAGTGTGGTATCAAGGAGTCTGAGCAAAACTGGAATTAATGGAGGACAAGTTCCCCAGTGGTTGGAGTCAGGCCAGACACAGAGGAAGATGGTTGTGATTAATGGAGGTCAGCCATCTTAGCTCCAGGACATCTCTGCAGGAGGTCCTCAGGGTAATTTCCTTGACCCAATCATCTCCAGCTGCTTCATGATAAGGTCCTGATAAGCAGCTTCCTCCATCATAAGGTGAGAAGTGGAGATGTTCACCGATTATTTGACAGTTTTCAGTGTCACTCACAACTCCTCAGATATTGAAGCAGTTCGTGTTCAAATACAACAAGATCTGGATAATGTCCAGGCTTGGCTTGACAAGTGGCAAGTTATATTGACAGCACACACATGCCAGTCTATGACCATCATCAATAACAGACAATCTAACAACTGGCCCTTGAATTTAAATGGTGTGAACATCACTGAATCCTCAAATGTCAACATCCTGGGGATTATATTGACCAGAAACTCCACTGGATTCGCCACATAAACACAGTGGCAACAAGAGCAGGTCAGAGGCAGGGTACACAGTAATGAGGAAATCATCTCTTCACTTCCAAAAGCCTATCCGCCATCTACAAGGCAGAAGTCGGGAGTGTGAGAGAATGAGTGAATAAGTGAAGTTCCAACAACACTCAGGAAGCTGACACCATCCAGGACAAAGCAGTCTGCTTGATGAGCACTACATCCATAAGCATCCATTCCCTCGAACTCCGATGTTCAGTTGTAGTGGTGCGTAGTATGTGCTGTAGAAAATCACCAAAGAACATCAGACAGCAACTTCTAAACGCACAACCACTTCAATTCAGAAGGATAAGAGCAGAAGATATATAGGAATGCTACCTCCTTCAAGTTCCCCTTCCAGCCCCTCACCATCCAGATTTGAAATAGATCATCGTTCCTCCACAATGACTGGGCCAAAATCCTGGAATTCCCTCCCTAATGGCATTGTGGGTCAACCCACAGCAGGTGGACTGCAGCAGTTCAAGAAGGTAACTCCCCACCACCTTCTCAAGGGGCAACTAGGGATGGGCAATAAATACCGGGCAGCCAGCGATGCCCAGATTCCACCAATGAATATCTAATTTCCTCGACATATCTCCATGCTGTTCTCTATACAGATTCATCCTCTGCACTGTGTGATACTCTGACTAGTGACATGGTGAATGCCTGTCACTCTGCACAAAACACTGAGATAAACCTAACAGCCCATAAGTA
>NW_025166018.1:0-1658 GCF_004010195.1 Chiloscyllium plagiosum
GACATTGAGAATTTGTGAGCTGTTACTGTGCATACAATGATACTGAGAATGTCTGAACTGCGACAGTATGTTCAATGATATTCAGAAAGAGTGAACTGCTACTGTGCATTCAATGGTACTGAGAATGTGAGAAATGCTACTCTATGTTGTATGATATGGAGAATGTGTGAACTGTTACTGTATGTTCTATGACATTGAGAAAGTGTGAAATGTTACTGTGTGTTCTGTGATATTGAGAATGTGTGAACTGTTCCTGTACGCTCTGTGATATTGAGAAAGTGCGAACGGTTACTGTACCCTCTGTGATACTGAGAATGCGTGAGCTGTTACTGCACGCTCTGTGAAATTGAGAATGCGTGATCTGTTACTGAACGTTCTGTGATATTGAGAATGTGTGAATTGTTACTGTAAGTTATATGATATTGAGAAAGTGTGAACTGTTCCTGTAGATTCTGTGATACTGAGACTGTGATAACAGTTACTGTATGTTCTATGATATTGAGAAAGTGTGATCTGTTACTGAACGTTCTGTGATATTGAGTATGTGTGAACTGTTACTGTAAGTTATGTGATATTGAGAAAGTGTGAACTGTTCCTGTGGATTCTGTGATACTGAGACTGTGATAACAGTTACTGTATGTTCTATGATATTGAGAAAGTGTGAACTGTTACTGTATGTTCTGTGATATTGAGAATGTGTGAACTATTACTGTATATTCGATGATATTAAGAAAGTGTCAACTGTTGCTGTATGTTCTGTGATACTGAGAATGTCTGCACTGTTACAGTGCATTCTATGATACTGAGAATGTGTGAAATGTTAATGCACACTCTGTAGTATTGACAATGTGTGAACTGTTACTGTATGTTCTGTGATACCGAGAAAGTGTGAGCTGTTACAGTACGCTCTGTGATATTGAGAATGTGTGATGAGTTACTGTACATTATGTGATATTGAGAATGTGAACTGTTACTGTATGTTGTGTGATAATGAGAAAGTGTGAACTGTCACTGTACATTCTATGATATTGAGATTGTGTGAACTGTTACTGTAAGTTATGTGATATTGAGAAAGTGTGAACTGTTCCTGCAGATTCTGTTATATTGAGACTGTGATAACAGTTACTATTTGTTCTATGATATTGAGAAAGTGTGAACTGTTACCGTATGTTCTGTGATATTGAGAAAGTGTGAACTGTTACTGTATGTTCTATGATATTGAGAAAGTGTGAACTGTTATTTTGCGTTCTGTGATATTGAGAAAGTGTGAACTGTTACTGTACATTCTATGATATTGAGAAAGTGTGAACTGTTACTGTATGTGTTATGATATTGAGAATGTATGAACTGTTACTGTACATTCTATGATATTGAGAAAGTGTGAACTGTTACTGTATGTTCTGTGATATTGTGAATGTGTGAACGGTTACTGAATTTTCTGTGATATTGAGAATGTGTGAACTGTTACTGTATGTTGTATGATATTGGGAATGTGTGAACTGTTACTGTATGTTCTGTGATATTGAGAATGTGTGAATGATATTGGGAACGTGTGAACTGTTACTGTATATTCTGTGATATTGAGAATTGGAACTGTTAATGTATGTTCTGTGATACTGAGAATTTGTGAGCTGTTACTGTGCATTCTATGATACTGA
>NW_025166019.1:0-1658 GCF_004010195.1 Chiloscyllium plagiosum
TCCTCACAGTGCAGCACTCCCTCAGTACTGACCCCCTCACAGTGCACACTCCCACAGTACTGACCCTCTGACAGTGCAGCACTCACTCAGTACTGACCTCCTCACAGCGCAGCACTCCCTCAGTACTGACCCCCTCACAGTGCACACTCCCACAGTACTGACCCTCTGACAATGCAGCACTCCCTCAGCACTGCCCCTTTGAAAGTGCAGCACTCCCTCATTACTGACCCTCTGACAGTGCAGCACTCCCTCAGCACTGACCGTCTGACAGTGCTGCATTCCCTCATTACTGACCTTCTGACAGTGCGGCACTCCTTCAGTACTGATCCTCTGACAGTGCAGTCCTTCCTCAGTACTGACTCTCTGACAGTGCGTTACTCCCTCAGTGCTGACCCTCTTACAGCGCGTTACTCCCTCAGTGCTGATCCTCTGACAGAGCAGCATACCCTCAATACAGACCCTCTGACAGTGCGTTACTCTCTCAGTACTGACTCTCTGACAGTGCAGTTGTCCCTCAGTACTGACCCTCTTACAGCGTGTTACTCCCTCAGTGCTGACTCTCTGTCAGTACAGCATTCCCTCAGTACTGACCCTCTGACAGTGCGGCAATCCCTCAGTGCGGACCCTCTGACAGTGCGGCATTTCCTCAGTGCTGACCCTCTGACAGTGCGTTACTTCCTCAGTGCTGACCCTCTTACAGTGCAGCTCTCCCTCAGTACTGACCCTCTTACAGCGTGTTACTCCCTCAGTACTGACCCTCTGACAGTGCGGCATTCCCTCAGTACTGACCCTCTGACAGTGCGTTACTTCCTCAGTACTGACCCTCTGACAGTGCGGCACTCCTTCAGTGCGGACTCTCACAGTGCAGCACTCCCTCAGTACTGACCCTCTGACAGTGCAGCACTCCCTCAGTACTGAACCTCTGACAGTGCAGCCTTCCCTCAGTACTGACCCTCTGACAGTGCGGCAATCCCTCAGTGCTGACCCTCTGACAGTGCGTTACTTCCTCAGTGCTGTCCCTCTTACAGTGCAGCACTCCCTCAGTACTGAACCTCTGACAGTGCAGCCTTCCCTCAGTACTGACCCTCTGACAGTGCGGTACACCTTCAATACTGACACTGTGACATTACGTTACTCCCTCAGTGCTGACGCTCTGACAGTGCGGTACCTCGTCAATTCTGACCCTCTGACCGTGCAGTACTCACTCAGTACTGACCCTCTGACAGTGCAGCACACCCTCAGTACTGACCCTCCGACAGTGCGGCATTCCCTCAGTGTGGACCCACTGACAGTGCAGCACTCCTTCAGTACTGACCCTCTGACAGTGCGGCACTCCCTCAGTACTGACCCTCTGACAGTGTGGCACTCCCTCAATACTGACCCTCTTAAAGTGCGTTACTCCCTCAGTGCTGATCCTCTTATAGTGCGTTACTCCCTCATTGCTGATCCTCTTACAGCGCGTTACTCCCTCAGTGCTGATCCTTTGACAGAGCGGCACACCCTCAGTACTGACCCTCTGACAGTGTGGCACACCCTCAGTACTGACCCTCTGACAGTGTGGCACTCCCTCAGTACTGACCCTCTTAAAGTGCGTTACTCCCTCAGTGCTGATCCTCTTACAGCGTGTTACTCCCTCAGTGCTGATCCTCTTATAGTGC
>NW_025166020.1:0-1658 GCF_004010195.1 Chiloscyllium plagiosum
GTTTTAAGTTATTAGGAGAAAGGTGAAATGGGTTGTCAGAGGTAGTTTCTTTACGCAGAGAATTGTGAACGCATGGAATGCTGTTGCCAGCAGTGGTGGTGGAAGCAGAGTCATTGGGGACAATTAAGTGACTACTGGACATGCACATGGACAGCAGTGAAGTGAAGGGTGTGTAGGTTAAGTTATTTTATTTTACATTAGGATTAATCCTTGGCACAGCATCGTGGGCCAACGGGCCTGTTCTGTACTGTACTTTTCTATGTTCTATGTAAACAATAACTATTTACAACCCTGAACCACTTTTCTCTTAAAGATCTGTTTTCTATGTCCAACTCTATAACAATATACTGATCCAATAAACCCCGATTAAAATGTGCAGCATATTAAGTTTTTAAGCCAGACAGCGGCTGCCATCTCCGGTGTCGATCTTCCTGTTTGTAGATCTCCCTGGGTCGGCTTTAGACTTCTGCTGCAAGGGTAAAAAAAGTACCTTTGATCGAGAGTGTTTTGGATGGCAGTCTCTCTCTCTCTCTCTCCAGCTAACTGTCAAAATGCTGACCTTTGATACCCCAAATATCGGATCATCTCACTGGTTCTAAGTTGTCAAAACGGTAATATTCACATTCCATTGGGTTTTAGTATAATGGGGCATAATTTAAATGGATTGGTTGAATTCAAATGGTGGTCAAACTACAGAGGTATCTAGATTACGACCAAATGTTACATATTTTCAAGTCATAGTCAAGTCACACGACAGTTGCTCTCACTGCCAAAACATCCTTCACTCTCCCTTAAAGGTACAGTATACATCTTCAACTTAATAACAGCATCTTCAACATTTGGAGAGTTCCGCGCTCGGAGCTGTGTCGTGGCCATTCGCCTGCCCTGTGTGAGAGGAAGGATTCACAACTTCATCCAACTTCCGACACACCAGCCGATTCACACCTGGGAGTGACCTGTTCAACCAGTGCAAGTGGATGTAGTCAGCTCCCACACCAACTAGTCTACAAGGGACTGCAGAGGTTGGAATATTCCATTACTCCTGTTGCTCTGACATCCAGCATTGAATCAAGTTCGTCCTGACAGTTAGGGCTTGCTTCTGCTGAAGTTACTTCCTTATCACAAGAGTAGAGTTGAAGATTCTTGTCATCGTAGCTGACAGCTTTCTTCAGGGTATAGCGACCCTTTAAAACCAGCTCTCTGTGATCATTCTGTCAAATTCAGAAAAATATCACAGACAATTAGTGTGCAACTAATATTGAATTTCTGCTTCAAATGGAACTTGCTCCCTGGGAAAAAGAACTGAAATTTGATATCTGAAAAGTTCCCCGGCATTAAAATCTCCAAAAAGAAAGTTGATGAATCCTTGCTGACAATTCTGACTGACTTGAACATTACACACAAGGCCCTACTTTCCAACCAGGAAGAATGGGAATCAAAGTTTATGTCAGACCCGAGGAGATTAGTGTCAGTGTCTGTGGGGCTGGTTTATATCAGACAAGGGGAGATTGATGTCAGGGACTGTGGGGCTGGTTTATATCAGACAGGGGGAGATTGGTGTCAATCACTTTGGTTTGGTTTATATCAGACAGGGGGAGATTGGTGTCAGTGACTGTGGCGATGGTTTATATCAGACAGGGGGAGATTGGTGTCAGTGA
>NW_025166022.1:0-1658 GCF_004010195.1 Chiloscyllium plagiosum
CCTACCTTCACTAGCTCATGACACTGGAAGTAAGCAGGTGATTACCACTGTCGAGATCCTGGTTTTTAACTTTTCTCCTAGATCATTCTGTAGAACCACATTTCTTTGTCTACCTGGGTCATTTGTGCCAACGCGCACAATGACTTCTGGTTGCTCCCCCTTCCCCTTGAGAACATTCAGCAGCCACTCAAAACATTTTGGACCCTGACACCTGAGAGGCAACGCACCATCCTGGATTCCCGTTTGAGGCCACAGAATCTCTGATCTGTCCCCCTAAGAATCGACTCTTCAATCCCTAAGACCCTGTTTACCGTTATCTTTTCCTGCTACTCCCCAGAGCCAGTCATAATGCAACCAACCTGGCTACTGCTGATTTCCTGACACCCATCCCCCATCTGCCAATACACACACAAAGTCAGAATCCAAAATGGTATATTTGTTTTCGAGAGTAATGGCCACAGGAGATTTCTGCGCTCCATGCCTACTCCCTTCGCCATTCCCGGTGGTCGCCCAGCTATTCTTTTCCCAAAAAATGGCAGATTTTGTTTTAGTAATTGGAATGCAAATTTTGAAATATTCATGTTCTGAGTAATAATTAGACTTCACAATGAAGCTGGCCTTGCAATACTTGCATTTTAAATGCTTATGCTGCATCAAATAATCAGGTATTTGCGAGCATTTACAATGGGAAATAATGGGATACTGACTTTTATTCGCATTAGACACACGACAGAATACAAAACTTTGAAGTATGGGAGCAGGCCATTGGCCACTGTGTGTGCACTAGCTCAAGTAATGTCTCCCAAGCGCCTCCCATTTGCCAGCCCTATCTGCAGCCTGTTAAATTCATATTTCCAAATACATAACCAGTTCTCTTTTTAATCTTCATAGAACATAGAACATAGAAGAATACAGCGCAGTACAGGCCCTTTGGCCCTCGATGTTGCGCCAATCCAAGCCCACCTAACCTATACTAACCCACTATCCTCCATATACCTATCCAATGCCCGCTTAAATGCCCATAAAGAGGGAGAGTCCACCACTGCTGCTGGCAGGGCATTCCATGAACTTACGACTCGCTGAGTGAAGAACCTACCCCTAACTTCAGTCCTATATCTACCCCCCCCAAACTCTCCCAGGCAGTCCATTCCGAATTCTAACAACTCTCTCAATAAAGGCGTTTTTTCTTATCTCACTCCTGGATCTTTTGCTAAAAATCTTGAAATTAGAAATCAATGATGCTGTAATGCCAACTAACGGAAACAGAGTATTCCTGTTTTACTCTGCAACATTTTTTTTCATAATTTTAAGCATCGCAATAAGTTCACATTGTTGTCTGTTCTGCTCCAGGAAGAATAAGCCTTGCAAGAACTGTAACAAACACTACATTGGACAAACAGGCAGAAAACTAGCCAACTGGTACATGAACAACAACTAGCCAGAAAAAAGACATGACCCACTATTACTAGTATCCCTACATATGGATGAGGAAGTATACCATTTTGTCTGGGTCTGCACACCCATCGAGGACAAGGCAAACAGAGACACGAACGAGAATTCCTAGACGTATGGCATTCCAATCGGAACTCCATCAAGTAACACATCGATTTTGATTCCAACTGACTTTCTCTGAGAAAAAGAACCGGACATGAAATCAC